>NC_000085.6:21204846-21302346 GCF_000001635.26 Mus musculus
CACAATAGTCAAGACAGAGCAGCTACCTGAGTATGAAGTCATTGTCATAGTTGTCGTCATCGTCATCGTCATCACCATCATCGCTGTCATCAACTGACAAACGGATGTGGAAAACGAGGTATGTACCCACAATGGAATACTCTTATACTGTAAAAAAAAGAATAAAATCCTGTCATTCAGAATATCACAGAAGGAGCAAGAGCTCATCACATCAAGTGAAGCAAGCCAGTCACAGATAAATAAATGCCCCATGGTAACAGTCACAGGAGCGATCTGAAAAGGAGAGGGCACAGGGTAGAACAGAGGTAACTACACGGGTACTGGTCAGATCTTCAGTGTTCTCCAAAGCCCTGTGCATTGAAGGCTTGGTCCCCAGCCTTTGGTGGTGTTGGTGACACTCTTAGCAGTTGAAGCTAGAGTATTTATTAAGATAGTTGAGACATTGAAGTTGTGCTATTGGATGGGATATTGGAAGTCTGGCTGCTTCCTGCTTCTGTTTGATCCTACACCACCATGAAGTAAACTGCTCCCTTCAGGTACATGATCTCAGAACGATATACTGAGCAGCCACCGCTCAAAGCTACAGAGCCAAGAGAGCACGGGCTCACACTTCTGAAACCCTGAGCCCAAATCAACCATTTTGCTTTTATTCTTTCAAATACCAGAGGCTGAACCCAGAACCTTGGGACAAAATAAATCTTTTCCTTTCTGATGTCGATTGCCTCGGTTGTTTTCTCATAGTGAGGAAACCCGGCTAACACACAGGAGCTAGGGAGAGTGGACTAGACAGAGGAGAGCAAGAACTGTGCCAGCTGGTACAAGTTTGCAGATCAGAAGAGCGTGCTCTGGTGTTCTACTGCATGGGTACTACAGGGTGGTTATAGCTAATAGAATTGTTTTGTATATTTCAAGTAGCTAGAAAAGATTATCTTAATCTTTATTACCACCAGGGAAGTAACAACATAGGTTAGGCATTTGTGTTCACTATTCTAATTTGATCATTGTATTATACATACATGTATCAAAACAGCACTCTATGCCATAAACATGTAACTAGTGTGTGTTAGTTAAAAGTAAATTTTTCAAAAGAAAAATTAATTCAGTGTTAAATCACATCAATTATTTATATGCTGTGTCAGAAAGCAGCTTCCCTGGTCCAGCCACTTGTCAATATTTAAGATACAAGTTAATAATGGATACATTCATTCACATATTTCTTCAGTTAGTATTTATTTAATTTCTAATGTGTTTCAGAAATTGTATAAGGGACTCCAAAAACAGACAAACTTTTGAAATTTATAATGCTCAAGAATTTGAATTTATCAAGTTAAACTGTTTTAATTTACAGAAATGTTTGACTTTGGTTTCTATTCTTCCTTCTAAGCCCAGCAAATGTATAGTCAAAAAATAAACGAGATGAGATGGTGTCAGCCTAACTCTAAGGTGTTAAAAATGGGAGTGAAGCAAAAAACGGAATTTAACATGAGTGATAATAAACCCTCTGACTAAAAGTGGTGAGGAGCCAACACTTGCTTTATCGTGTGTTCCAACGGTGCCTAATTAGAATCACTGGAGTGGCTCTGCTGACAAAGGGATGCTTTGCCTTCCTGCCCCATCTCTAGCACCATGAAATTAACTTTGAGTTACAGTGACGAGGGGGTAAGTTCACATCTTTCGGGCTACCATTCACTCATTTATTCTGAGAGTAGGACATAGCAAAGACAATCTGATTATCAAAGTCCATTCAGAGGCTGCCTCTTCACAGCCTGACTTGGAAAATTTAGCCTGTGTCTAGTTCCTAGTGAATAGCTGACATGCTTACATATCCACCATGACAGGGACAAGTATGTGACAGGAATAGACAGTGGAAATGTTATTTGGTACACTGTGGCTACTATAAGAAGTTATTCCAAATCCACAGCTGCAAAAATGATAACTGTAATATACTAAAGAGTTTTCAGAAGAATGGGTTATAACGATAACATTGATAGCTAAATCCAATTTACTTACGTTCACATTCAACTTTCTCAAGCTGTTCTCCGACTTCAAATGTGTCCTGTGGTGGCACGCACACCCATGTACACACACTCACGCCAACACTTTTTGTTGTAAGGCTCTATCAGAAACTGTTACAATACATTTAAATAAGAGCGTATGGGAATGGGAAACTGAGATTCCATATCATTATAACCCAATGTGTTAATTATTCAGAAGGTGAAATAAAACTATAAAATACCTTAAACTAGAATATCAAAAAAAGCTACTGAATAGAGATCAGGAAAATATATCTCAGAAGATAGTAGCTTAACAGTTTCTGGAATTAGTGAAAGACACATATATGCATGGATTTGGAGAATCACCATGCATATAAAGAGATAAATCTGAAAAAATAGTAAAAGAAATCATTTATTCAGAACTTACTATGCACTTTACACTAACCACTACTCCAAACTTCAAGCAATCCCACCCTGCCTGTACTCCCTGGACAAGTGGAAATGATCACAGAAGCTAAGAGAGGAGACATAGCACTGGAGAGGTTATTACTGTCTTGGCGCTCGCAGGTCTAGGAGAGGAACCCTTCGAACAGCTGTTGAAAAGTGTAAGAGAGACATTTTCTCTTTTTTTTTAATATTTTTTTAATTACGTATTTTCCTCAATTACATTTCCAATGCTATCCCAAAAGTCCCCCATACCCTCACCCCCACTCCCCTACCCACCCATTCCCACTTTTTGGCCCTGGCGTTCCCCTGTACTGGGGCATTTAAAGAGAGACATTTTCAATGTCCTTTTTAGAGTCTGATTTTCTCACCATGAAATCTGGCCACCCTCAGGCAACAGAGTTTAATTCTGGGTCTGAATCGAACTTCCCACAAGTGTAGTGTTTTCTGGAAGTAAATGATTCATCTTTAAGAGGTAGAGGTACTTTTCTAGAACAGCCATTAAGTTTATCAAAGAATTATAGCTATTGATTGACACAATGCAATCATTGTGCTAACGCCTGCCTTTGGCGAGGGCAGTCTATAAAGTCTGTGGCATGCTTTGTAAATCAGACCCTGCTTCTTCTCCTCATCCATCTCTACCTTCTTGCCTACAGCAACTTCAGGTAAACCTTGAAGTTGTTCAGTTAAAGGCATCAACACTTTAAACATGGCATCTTTTTTTGGCAATTGAAAGCTCTGGACTGATATGGCCATGTGCAACTCATTGATCAACTCTTGATAGTACCTTAAAGAGTTTTATTTTCTAGCTTTTATCTGTTCAATATCTGACTTCTGCTGACACTCATTCCACAATACCCTCCTTTTGTATTTTGTTTTTATTTTATTTTTTAAATTTTTTTGACATCTCATACATGCATATAATGAATTTTATTCATTTTCAAGGCCCTCTCCCCCATTCCACTTTCTCATCCCCTACCACTTCCTTCTGAAACCCTTCTCCTTCCAGACAAGTCTTCCTCTTGCTTCCATGTCTTTTATGTGTTTGTGTCCCACTGAGTTTAACTATGGCTGCCTGCAGAAGCATGGGAGGGAGGTCACTTACTAGGGCTTGAGAAACTTATCAGTGGATACACCAATGAAGAAAGTGACACTCTCTGTTGCCCAGCAACCAGACTGTCAACAATCCCTTAGAACCAGATGGACTTCCTCTCTATTCCAACATAAAATATTGATGAGCCCAATCTTCCACAGCCTTAATCGCAGCTGTAGCTCATGGGCACAACTGCCACGGCATGTCAGGAAATAGTTTCCCAAGAATTCCACGGACTTGATATTATAGTGCCGTGTACTGGAAACACATGAGAATGTACCTACTTATTTCACTTTAATTTTTTTTAATTTACTCAAAAATTTAGAACAACACAGGTAAAGTAAATTTTAGCAATGGTTTTTACTGGACTCTGGGTGCCCAGTAGTATTGCTAGAGTATTCAGTCAATATTTTAAAATCATTAAGAATATAATTTATATATTTAAAACTGTTTGTTTGTTTGTTTATATTTGAGACAATTTTCTCTGTGTAGCCCTGGCTGTCTTGGAACTCACTCTGTAGATCAGGCTATCCTCAAACTCAGAGAACCGCCTGCCTCTCCCTTTCGAGCCACCACTGTCCAGTTTAGTTTATATTTATGCACTAAATTCTCAACATGTGGAGAGTAAGGAGACGGTTCTGTGAGTAAGAACATTTACCATACAAGCATTAGGGCCAGAGTTCAAGTCCTCAGCACCTACATAAAACAGTGTGGCTATGCATAGCTGTAACCCCAGAGCAGTGTGGAGTCCAGACAGGAGGATCATTTGCCAGCCTAGCTCCAGGTTTGCTGAGAAACCCTGTCAAGGACATAATGCAGAAAGTGATAGAACACGTGTCTTCATCTGCCCTCCACACTTGTACACCCAGGCGCATGCACCTACATATACATTTGCACACACACACAAAAAACACATGTCATACTCTCCCACACACATGATTTTTTAAAATATGCATTTTATATTTACAGTACATCTTAGTTTGGATGAGTCATATCTGAGAAGCAACCATACTTAATCCCGCAAGAGGATACGAAACAAAATCAGGTATTTAGACAAGCATCATTTGTTTGTTTCAATTTTTAAATTTTGACAGTTTCTTACTTGTACAATATATTGTATTCATATTATTCATATCTCATTAGTCTCTTGTCTTCCTCCCACTCTTGCCAACCCTTTTCTTCCCTCTTACTTTCCTCTCTCTCTCTCTCTCTGCCTCTCTGTCTCTCTCTCTCTCTCTCTCTCTCTCTGCCTCTCTGTCTCTCTCCCTCTCTGACTCTTTCCCTTTCTCTCTGTCTCTCTCCCTCTCTGTCTCTCTGGCTTTCTCTCTCTGGCTCTCTCTCTCTCTGGCTCTCTCTCTCTCTCTGGCTCTCTCTCTCTGGCTCTCTCTCTCTGGCTCTCTCTCTCTCTCTGGCTCTCTCTCTCTGGCTCTCTCTCTCTGGCTCTCTCTCTCTGGCTCTCTCTCTCTCTCTCTGGCTCTTTCTCTCTCTCTTTCTCTCTGTGTGTGTTTGTGTGTCTTTGACAGGTGACCACAGCTACTGTATGTTCATGACTGTAGCAGCCATGTTACAATCAGAAGTTCCTCCCAATTCCATCCATCTCTAAGCCTTTCCAACCACTTTTTCACAATGTTCTTCTGGCTTCATAAGGTGGACGTCTTATATAAGGCTAAATACTTGGCAGTCCTTTAATGTCCTGACTTTGATAGTTAAGGTGTTCCTGTTTTGACTATCAACAACTGCCAAAAGAAATCTTGTAAACCAAGGCTGAGTGCAACATCAGTCAGAAAGCAACTTACCTATATTTCCCTTTAATGTAACATCAGTAGTAGACGTCCTCCTATGGCCCACAGCTTTCCTAGTCATAGCCTTTTGACCAGGTTTGCAGTACCAAGTATGCATTCTCTCCAATGGAGTAGGTCTCGGGTCCAATTACAAAGTAGTTGGTTACACCAGGAATAGTCATGCCACTATTGATTCCGTGAGCGTATCTTGGCCAGCATGTATTGTAGTGTACAGGGTTCACATCTGGATTAGCTCTTTGATGACTTCTCTCCCCCTACAGCTTGGATGGTACCTTCTGGAACTATGAACATGAATCAGCAGGTAGGAACTTCAGCTCAGTTCCATATTCTTTAATGAGAATATGTGCTTTCTTCACCAGGAGTGTCTTACAATCCATTTCTAGTGGGCAACCAAGAACATTGGCAGTAACCTGTGTTGTTTTTGAGAACCCAGTTCTCTGGCAATTAACTTATAGGGAGGTATTTCTTACTTGGCACAAGAGTGTGGACTTAATAACCTGTAACTTATGGGGACAAGATTATCCATTCATGAAAGATAACTCCATAAAAGCTCCTTTAAAAGAGAAAAAAAACATACTTTTATTAACTTATAAAGTATTATATTCCTACATGTCTTTTCCATACATCCTTAGTTTTAGTTAACTCTGTCCCCTCCCCCAACCTGAATCTGTCCTCAGTTAAACCTTTCCACCCATGGTATTCTTCCCCTTTATTTCCATGGCAACCCCTCCCTTTGGTCCTCTACTTCGCCCACCTCATGACTGCTTTTGTGGGTTCCTGGAATCTGCAAACACTCCAACTTAGACACAGACATTTAAAACTTTGAATATAAACTCTGCATATGAAAAAGAAAGTATGTTTGTTTTTCTGACTCTAGGTTACCTCACTCAGGGTAATATTTTTCAGTTCTATCCATTTTCCTGCAAGTTTCATAATTTTACTTTCCTCAGTACTGAAGAGAATCCCATTGTGTAAATGTGTCATATTTTCATTACCAATTAGTGAATAAATCATTAAATGATATCAAGTATATAGAATATCCTTTTATCCATTTATTTTTATTTAAATTAACACACATAGTATTAGATTTTATTATGGCATATTTTTGAACAAAATTTGCATTTTTAATTTTCCTGTCCTCCTCTTTTTTTCCACTTGTGCCTTTTCACACCTTATAGCCTCCTTCCCACTTTCACGTTGTTGTGTGGATACTGGAAGTCGTCTAGTGGTTTGCCAAGCTCATTCTCCGAGATGGACAAAAACTGGACACTCAGGAAAGACAGAAAGTCAAGCACCAGAGAAAGACAAAGTTGCTTCTCTATTGCTTTGGGAAGGAAGGAGCTCCGTAGCTGTAATTCAGCTAAACAGGCCCTGGCTTGGATGTTTTATAGGGTTCCTGAATCCTCTCCTTTCCCTTATCGGTCCAGTTCAGATTCCCATCTTCAATGTCTTCTGTCTAAGGGAGACTTCTTTTGCTTTCCGTGTGATAGTTTGAATGAGATGTTCACAACAGTTTAGAGCATTTGATGACTTAGTCAACAGTTGGAGCTACTGTTTAGGTAGGATTAGATGTGACTTTGTTGGAGGAAGTCTGTCACCGGGGGCATGCTTTGAGGTTTCTAAAGCCATACACTGTTACCAGTTTGTTCTTTCTGCTTTAGTTATAGCCCAGGATGTTCTCTCAGCTACTGTGCCAGGAGCCATGCCTGCCTGCTGTCAAAGTTCCTACTGTGATGGTAATGGACTCTTATGTCTCTGAAACCATAAGCCCAAATAAACCCTCCCTTCTATTAATTGCTTTGGTTATACTATTTTCTTACAATAAAACAATGTAAAGGCTTGATGCCCCAGTATAGGGAAATGCCAGGACCAGGAAGCAGGAGTGGGTGGGTTGGTGAGCAGAGGGAGTGGGAAGAGGGTGGGGAGCTTTCAGAGGGGAAAACAGGAAAGGGGATAACATTTGAAATGTAAATAAAGAAAATATCTAATAATAAAAAACAATGGAAAAGTGACTAATGATTGTCTGCCTACGTCCCTCTAACTCTCCTTCAATGTCATGTGTCTTAGTATCCTCTCTATTTCTCACCTCTCTCCTCTGTTATGGCTTTCTTTTTAGTTTTAAACCTATATTTACACTCAACTGGCTATATCTGAATACATTTAAATTTGATAAGCTAGGATTCACACACAGAGAGAGAATATATAATTTTTCTCTGACTTTGAGTCACCTTTCTATTTTATATCTGTTTTCCTACAAATTTCATAATTCCCTTTTTTTCTCTACAGTTGAGTAAAATTCTGTTTATTTACCACATAGAAATTATGTATGTTTATTATATTTGTATTATCCATCTGTCTGCCGATGAGCAGCTAGTCTGGCTCCATTTTCTTGATATTGTGAATAATGTAGCAATAAACATGAATGTGAAGGTTTCTCTGTGATAGGATATGGAATTCTTACAGAATAAACCCTGGAGTAGTGAAGCGTGGTCATGTGGTAGTTCCATCTTTAACTGTTCATGAACCTTTGCATTGATTTTCCCAGTGGCTGTGTTACTTTCCACTCTGCCACCAGTGAGAAAGAGTCTCTTAGGCCAGGTAGTGGTGGCACACACCTTTAATCCCAGCACTTGGGAGGCAGAGGCAGGTGGATTTCTGAGTTCAAGGATAGCCTGGTCTACAGAGTGAGTTCCAGGACAGCCAGGGGAACACAGAGAAACCTTGTCTTGGAAAAACAAAAACAAAAAACAAAACAAAAACAAAGAGTCTCTTTTTCCCCACAACAGTGCCGGCATTTGCTCTTGCCTTTTTTCTTAATAAAACCATTCTGATTAGGATGACATGTATCCTGAAGTAGTTTTAATTTGCATGTGCTTGGTAATTAAGGATATTGGATACTTTAAAAAAAATACTTATTGGCTTTTGTGTTTTTAATCTTGAGAACTGTCTGCTCATTTTAATAACCCATTTGTCCCATAGTTTTACTTTCTTTTTGAAGCTCTTTATGTGGTATAGCTATGATCCTTCATTCTGATATGTGGTTAAAGATATTCTCCCATTCTGTTTTCCAAATGTTCAATATGCACCTCTTTTAAAAGGGTTCTCCATTACTATACTCCAATCCATCCTCATCAACAAGATAGAAATATCTCCCCGCCCGCCCCCCCCCCCACCCCCAGGTTGCTTCCTATTGCTGTGATAAAAACACCATGACCAAAACAAACTTGGTGAGGAAAGAGTTTATTTCATCTACAATTCATCAGAAAGGAAGTCAGGGCAGGAACTGAAGCAAAAGCCATGGAGAGACACTGCCCAGCACCTTGCTCCTCATGGCTTGCTCAGTTTGTTTGTTTGCCTGTTTGCTTTTGTATATAACCCAGGACCACCTACTCAGGGGTGGCACTGCCCCATGAGATGGACCCTTAACAGTCATTAAGAAAATGCCCCATAGATTTGTGTATAGGCCAGCCTCATAGAGAACTTTCCTCAGGTGAGGGCCTCTCTTCCCAGATAACTCTAGTCCATGTCAAGTTGACAAAAAAAACTACCCAGCACATCAACCAAGTTAGTTCCCATCTTTCACTCTCCCTTAGCTTGCACCTTCGTTTCATGAGTAGGTGAACTGGTACCAAGAAAGGCTGACAACTAACCTAAAGCCACACAGTGGTTAAGAGCAAGCACCTGCATCCTGTCTTATGATGCCCGGGTTAAAGTTTGGCTCACTGCTTTAACGAACTAAACCTCCCTTTCTCGTCCCTCCCTCAGTCCAACAAGAAACAATTCTCTCCTTCTCAGGTATGGCTAGAGCTCAGATCAATAGTTGAGCATAGGAATGGCCCAGTGGAAGCTCCTACAACCACTTCTTTTTTCATTTCTTTCAATAAAAGACTAATTCACCCCCACCTAGGAAAGTAATTCACACACGTATTTCACCGCTACAGTCATTTTCTATGGTAATCTCCCAGGTGCCAGAGGCTGTTTGCTAGTGTTGTTTATCTGTAGACTTGGATATTTTGCTATGAATACATGTATTTTTCTCTGTGCAAACAAATACTTCATGATCTGCGACTAATGCCTTTTATAAAGAGACAACCTCACCATCCAGTCTGGCAAATTCTCTCAGATCTAAAATAGAACCCTTTACAAAAACATTTAAGGAAATTATCAAAAATGTTTCCCAGGGTTAGAAATGTAGAAACAAGAACATGTTGCAACCATATAAAAATCACCCATGTGTATAAAGTGGCTTGACAGGGGTTCCTTCTGGGTTGAGTACCCAGAGAGCTTCACACACATTCCTATCAGCAGAGAACATGACCACACCTGAATGCTTGAGCAGTCTGAAGGGTGACTATTGACCGTCTACTCCCAATAGCAAAACGTGAAAGGGGATGGTAAACAGGATAGCCTAATTCAGATTTTAATATCGCAAGACGAAATGTACTGAGTTCATTGCATGAATTTTTAAAGGTATGTATATGTACTGTATATATTTTCTTTTGACTTAGTTAAGTGTATTAGTGAAGGCTATCTAGAGGAACAGAACCAGTATATGCATATATAAATGATATATATTCACACACATACATATATATGTGTATATATACACACACATATATATGTACATATATATATATCACAATGTAGGCTTATAGAATATGGGCTGAGTAGTCCAACAGTGACTATCTACACACTGTAAAGGCTGAGAACTCAATAGCTGCTCAGTTAAATGAGGCTGGATGCCTCCAGAATCCCAATCTGGCAATGGATGATTGCTAGAGAAACACTGGCCTTTACCCCATTTGGGAAGAGTAAAGAAGATAAGTTCTGACATCAAACAAGAAACAAAGCCTTCCATCAACAGAGTAAATACTTTTACAAGTAAGGAATGAAGGAAGACAAGACAAAAACAGCACTGGGTTTCCCTCAGATCCGCTTATAGTGGAACCACAAAGGTGCTGACCACTGTGAGTGAAGGCTTCCCACAACTTCCGTTTGCCTTCCAGGAAATCCTCTCACAGTTTTCTTAGTTTGGGTTCCAAATCTAATCAAGTTGGCAAAGACTGACCATCGCAGTAACCTTAGAATTCTTTCATTGACCATTTTCAATAAATTAAAAAATCAAGTATCCTAAAGATGACTCAGGAGTAAGAAGTAATTACAGGTCTCGCTGAAAATCTACTTTGGTTCTCAGCACCCATGTTGGGCAGTTCACAACTTTAACGCCAGCTCTGGGGCTCCAACCCCTCTGGCCTCTGAGCGAACCTGCACTTAGGTGCCTACACACACACACACACACACACCTATACCATACTCAACTTTAACCAAACAGTTGCTAAAAGAAGCGTAAGTTGTTTCAGATAGTTTAAACTTTTATTGCATTTATTTGTTGATGCTCGCTTATGTATGTGTGTTGGTGCACAAATGCCATCGTACATATGGTCAGAGAACAACATGCAAGAGTTGCCTCTCTCCTTCCACCATGTAAGTGCCAAGAACCAATCACAGGTCCTCAGGCTTGGCCACCTGTCTGCTGGGCCATCTCACTGTCCCTACTGCAGAGATTTATAAGCTGGTGTTTACATTCCAGTAGACGAGAAGAGTTAAAGGAGATTAAGGTAAACTGAACTGTGGAAATTGGAAGTTAGTTGTCCCGGTTTTCAAATAGTCAGATGAAACTATTATCAGCTCCTGTCAGGCATGGAGTCTCTGCTCCGGGGAGGCCAGCTGCTGGTGAGTTTTGTGCTGTGACTTACCTCAAGGGTTTTTCACTGTTTCTTCTTTGGTTCGGCATAAATAAGGATTTTAAACAACCTTTTTGTTTTGTTTTGTTTTCAACCCTCTGTGCTAAAATAGTATGATCACCGCATGTACCTTCTGTTCTTTAAAAAGATGGTTTTAAATAAAAGTGTTCTGAAAAATAAGCCTTCTTTGAATTCTTTTTCTCCCCCTTTGACCAATCACCACAATCAGAACTAATTTTGAAAAATACTCAATTAGACAGCCATTGAATGTGAGAAGTAACCATTCCAAAGATTGCCCAGCACTGGGCACACTGACTTTTCTTGATTTCAGAAGTAATGTGATGTGATATGTGTGTTTGTGAGTATGTGTTTGTGTGTATGTGTTTGTGTGTGTGTATGTGTGTGTGTGTGTGTTTATTTTTTAAATGTCCATAATTCTGAGTGAAAAACTCTCCATAAATTTCATTTTATATGTAAAATAAAGAAAAAAGAGAGCAATCTGGAACAAAAGTTGCTTACAATTTACTCCAGATGGAAGAAAAGAACATTCAGTTTTTATGTAACAGACTTATTATTTAACTGTATTTCAATAAATGCACAACTTTAAAAAAATTAAGCCAGTGAACATTAAGAATATTTTTTTTCTGAATTCTTTAATCAAGTGAATTAACCACATGGTATTTTACAAATGAACGATTAAAAATTATGGGCCATATGAAGCATTGTTTATGGATATGTGCTTACGAGGTACAGATTAAATCTTTGGCTTGGGTGGGGTTTTTGTTTGGTTGGTTTTGTTGTTGTTTGTTGTTGTTTGAATATGGTCTTGCTATATAATTCAGGCTTGGGTCAAACTTACTATCTATTTGTACTTGAATTTTTTGAAGCTGGGCATCACTCTATAGCCCAGGTTTACCTCGAACCCATGGTAGTTCTTCTGTCTCTGGCATCACTATGCCTAATTCAGTTCAGTGTGTGTGCATGCATGTGCATGCATTTTTATGTGTGTGACATACGAGCATAGGTACTACAGCATGTATGTGGAGATCAGAGGACAACCATGGGTATATGTCTTCACTATACACTTCTTTGAGATGGGATCTCTCTGTTGTTTTTGTACTGCATAGGCCCATCTAGATGGCCTATGAACTTCTGCAGATTCTTCTATCCATATCTCCCATCTTCCTGTGGTACTAGTCGAATGGCAGATGTCCATGCCTCCCACCTGGCTTTTACATGAGTTCTGGGGATTTGAACTTAGGTCTTTACACTTGAGCTGCAAGCACCTTTACCCACTAAGCCAGCTCCCCAGTCCTCTCACTCCACCAGTTTTAAAGCAGGCTTGTAGTGGTACTTTCAAACTCTTAAGTCACCACACATGTAACTAGCTCCGTAATCACCAGTGCTTAGAACTGTAATAAGATAGCACAGTGGAAATAGGACCTTACAGAACTGTGCTGCAACTGGGTGAAGGAAAAAAAGTTATAGAGGGTTCTTGTTAAAAAAAAAAAAAAAAATTGGATCTTTCTGACACTTGTGGCATCCAAGTAGAGTTCTAAGAAGAAAAGTATGAGGTAAACTCAGAATTGTTCTAGACATGGCTTTATCATCATCGTCATCATCATCATCATATTAGATTTATTTATTTTTATCCCTTATGTATGCACACCGTCTTTGTCCCGAGTGCCTCTGGATGTCAGAAGAGGGCATCTGAGACCTTGAAACTGGAGTTATGGATGGTTGTGAACCACTATATGGGTGCGGGGAACTTGACAAATGCTCTTCCCCAATGAGCCATCTCTCCAACCCTCACACCTGCTGCAACATTCAGATGACCTAGAAGATAATGCTTATTAACGATATCACAATACAAAATCATAAATATAGTAAGTAGTCATATTATAATTACAGTGTGGACGACTGCGCCCACTAGGCAGGATTTAGGAGAGCGTGATCTCTTCCACCAGCTGAAGCCACACGCATTTATCTGTACTACATTGTTCAAATCACCCAAGAACACAGTTTTCAAACCACTCTTTCTGTACCTAAAATTGCTTAACTCCAATAGAAAACAAGAAGCAAGTAGAGACACACCTATTAATTTGTGGAACAACTAATCCTTTAAAAATCTACTAGGTGATTGGGGTTCTGCTGATAAATAAGTGAAAAAAAAATTTAAAAAGAAAAACAAAAAAAAAGACATAACATGCCTTGGATAACTTCTGCATTCCAATTCACACAAAAGACATAGTCATTAGGAGACCCGCCGAACTTAGGAAATTAGTCTGAACAGGTGAGAGGGTGCGCCAGAGAACCTGACAGCTTCTGGAACAGGCGGAAGCACAGAGGCACTGAGGCAGCACCCTTTGTGGGCCGGGGACAGCCAGCCACCATCCGGACCGGAGGACAGGTGCCCGCCCGGCTGGGGAGGCGACCTAAGCCACAGCAGCAGCGGTCGCCATCTTGGTCCGGGACCTGCCGAACTTAGGAAATTAGTCTGAACAGGTGAGAGGGTGCGCCAGAGAACCTGACAGCTTCTGGAACAGGCGGAAGCACAGAGGCGCTGAGGCAGCACCCTGCGTGGGCCGGGGACAGCCGGCCACCTTCCGGACCAGAGGACAGGTGCCCACCCGGCTGGGGAGGCGGCCTAAGCCACAGCAGCAGCGGTCACCATCTTGGTCCGGGACCCGCCGAACTTAGGAAATTAGTCTGAACAGGTGAGAGGGTGCGCCAGAGAACCTGACAGCTTCTGGAACAGGCAGAAGCACAGAGGCGCTGAGGCAGCACCCTGTGTGGGCCGGGGACAGCCGGCCACCTTCCGGACCAGAGGACAGGTGCCCGCCCGGCTGGGGAGGCGACCTAAGCCACAGCAGCAGCGGTCGCCATCTTGGTCCCGGGACTCCAAGGAACTTAGGAATTTAGTCTGCTTAGGTGAGAGTCTGTACCACCTGGGAACTGCCAAAGCAACACAGTGTCTGAGAAAGGTCCTGTTTTGGGCCTTCTTCTTCGACCAGGAGGAGGTCCAAATACAAGATATCTGCGCACCTTCCCTGTAAGAGAGCTTGCCAGCAGAGAGTGCTCTGAGCACTGAAACTCAGAGGAGAGAATCTGTCTCCCAGGTCTGCTGATAGACGGTAACAGAATCACCAGAAGAACAATCTCTAAACAGAGTCAACTATAACTACTAACTCCAGAGATTACCAGATGGCGAAAGGTAAACGGAGGAATCTTACTAACAGGAACCAAGACCACTCACCATCACCAGAACCCAGCACACCCACTTCGCCCAGTCCAGGGAACCCCAACACACCTGAGAACCTAGACCTAGATTTAAAAGCATATCTCATGATGATGGTAGAGGACATCAAGAAGGACTTTAATAAATCACTTAAAGAAATACAGGAGAACACTGCTAAAGAGTTACAAGTCCTTAAAGAAAAACAGGAAAACACAATCAAACAGGTAGAAGTCCTTACAGAAAAAGAGGAAAAAACATACAAACAGGTGATGGAAATGAACAAAACCATACTAGACCTAAAAAGGGAAGTAGACACAATAAAGAAAACTCAAAGCGAGGCAACACTAGAGATAGAAACCCTAGGAAAGAAATCTGGAACCATAGATTTGAGCATCAGCAACAGAATACAAGAGATGGAAGAGAGAATCTCAGGTGCAGAAGATTCCATAGAGAACATCGGCACAACAATCAAAGAAAATGGAAAATGCAAAAAGATCCTAACTCAAAATATCCAGGAAATCCAGGACACAATAAGAAGACCAAACGTACGGATAATAGGAGTGGATGAGAATGAAGATTTTCAACTCAAAGGTCCAGCAAACATCTTCAACAAAATTATTGAAGAAAACTTCCCAAATCTAAAGAATGAGATGCATATGAACATACAAGAAGCCTACAGAACTCCAAATAGACTGGACCAGAAAAGAAATTCCTCCCGACACATAATAATCAGAACATCAAATGCACTAAATAAAGATAGAATACTAAAAGCAGTAAGGGAAAAAGGTCAAGTAACATATAAAGGCAAGCCTATCAGAATTACACCAGATTTTTCACCAGAGACTATGAAAGCCAGAAGAGCCTGGACAGATGTTATACAGACACTAAGAGAACACAAACTGCAGCCCAGGCTACTATACCCAGCCAAACTCTCAATTATCATAGAGGGAGAAACCAAAGTATTCCACGACAAAACCAAATTCACGCATTATCTCTCCACGAATCCAGCCCTTCAAAGGATAATAACAGAAAAAAACCAATACAAGAACGGGAACAACGCCCTAGAAAAAACAAGAAGGTAATCCCTCAACAAACCTAAAAGAAGACAGCCACAAGAACAGAATGCCACCTTTAACAACTAAAATAACAGGAAGCAACAATTACTTTTCTTTAATATCTCTTAACATCAATGGTCTCAACTCGCCAATAAAAAGACATAGACTAACAAACTGGCTACACAAACAAGACCCAACATTTTGCTGCTTACAGGAAACTCATCTCAGAGAAAAAGATAGACACTACCTCAGAATGAAAGGCTGGAAAACAATTTTCCAAGCAAATGGTATGAAGAAACAAGCAGGAGTAGCCATCCTAATATCTGATAAGATTGACTTCCAACCCAAAGTCATCAAAAAAGACAAGGAGGGACACTTCATTCTCATCAAAGGTAAAATCCTCCAAGAGGAACTCTCAATTCTGAATATCTATGCTCCAAATACAAGAGCAGCCACATTCACTAAAGAAACTTTAGTAAAGCTCAAAGCACACATTGCGCCTCACACAATAATAGTGGGAGACTTCAACACACCACTTTCACCAATGGACAGATCATGGAAACAGAAACTAAACAGGGACACACTGAAACTAACAGAAGTGATGAAACAAATGGATCTGACAGATATCTACAGAACATTTTTCCCTAAAACAAAAGGATATACCTTCTTCTCAGCACCTCATGGTACCTTCTCCAAAATTGACCACATAATAGGTCACAAATCAGGCCTCAACAGATTCAAAAATATTGAAATTGTCCCATGTATCCTATCAGATCACCATGCACTAAGGCTGATCTTCAATAACAAAATAAATAACAGAAAGCCAACATTCACATGGAAACTGAACAACACTCTTCTCAATGATACCTTGGTCAAGGAAGGAATAAAGAAAGAAATTAAAGACTTTTTAGAGTTTAATGAAAATGAAGCCACAACGTACCCAAACCTTTGGGACACAATGAAAGCATTTCTAAGAGGGAAACTCATAGCTATGAGTGCCTTCAAGAAAAAACGGGAGAGAGCACATACTAGCAGCTTGACAACACATCTAAAAGCTCTAGAAAAAAAGGAAGCAAATTCACCCAAGAGGAGTAGACGGCAGGAAATAATCAAACTCAGGGGTGAAATCAACCAAGTGGAAACAAGAAGAACTATTCAAAGAATTAACCAAACGAGGAGTTGGTTCTTTGAGAAAATCAACAAGATAGATAAACCCTTAGCTAGACTCACTAAAGGACACAGGGACAAAATCCTAATTAACAAAATCAGAAATGAAAAGGGAGACATAACAACAGATCCTGAAGAAATCCAAAACACCATCAGATCCTTCTACAAAAGGCTATACTCAACAAAACTGGAAAACCTGGACGAAATGGACAAATTTCTGGACAGATACCAGGTACCAAAGTTGAATCAGGATCAAGTTGACCTTCTAAACAGTCCCATATCCCCTAAAGAAATAGAAGCAGTTATTAATAGTCTCCCAGCCAAAAAAAGCCCAGGACCAGACGGGTTTAGTGCAGAGTTCTATCAGACCTTCAAAGAAGATCTAACTCCAGTTCTGCACAAACTTTTTCACAAGATAGAAGTAGAAGGTATTCTACCCAACTCATTTTATGAAGCCACTATTACTCTGATACCTAAACCACAGAAAGATCCAACAAAGATAGAGAACTTCAGACCAATTTCTCTTATGAACATCGATGCAAAAATCCTTAATAAAATTCTCGCTAACCGAATCCAAGAACACATTAAAGCAATCATCCATCCTGACCAAGTAGGTTTTATTCCAGGGATGCAGGGATGGTTTAATATACGAAAATCCATCAATGTAATCCATTATATAAACAAACTCAAAGACAAAAACCACATGATCATCTCGTTAGATGCAGAAAAAGCATTTGACAAGATCCAACACCCATTCATGATAAAAGTTCTGGAAAGATCAGGAATTCAAGGCCAATACCTAAACATGATAAAAGCAATCTACAGCAAACCAGTAGCCAACATCAAAGTAAATGGAGAGAAGCTGGAAGCAATCCCACTAAAATCAGGGACTAGACAAGGCTGCCCACTTTCTCCCTACCTTTTCAACATAGTACTTGAAGTATTAGCCAGAGCAATTCGACAACAAAAGGAGATCAAGGGGATACAAATTGGAAAAGAGGAAGTCAAAATATCACTTTTTGCAGATGATATGATAGTATATATAAGTGACCCTAAAAATTCCAACAGAGAACTCCTAAACCTGATAAACAGCTTCGGTGAAGTAGCTGGATATAAAATTAACTCAAACAAGTCAATGGCCTTTCTCTACACAAAGAATAAACAGGCTGAGAAAGAAATTAGGGAAACAACACCCTTCTCAATAGCCACAAATAATATAAAATATCTCGGCGTGACTCTAACGAAGGAAGTGAAAGATCTGTATGATAAAAACTTCAAGTCCCTGAAGAAAGAAATTAAAGAAGATCTCAGAAGATGGAAAGATCTCCCATGCTCATGGATTGGCAGGACCAACATTGTAAAAATGGCTATCTTGCCAAAAGCAATCTACAGATTCAATGCAATCCCCATTAAAATTCCAACTCAATTCTTCAACGAATTAGAAGGAGCAATTTGCAAATTCATCTGGAATAACAAAAAACCGAGGATAGCAAAAACTCTTCTCAAGGATAAAAGAACCTCTGGTGGAATCACCATGCCTGACCTAAAGCTTTACTACAGAGCAATTGTGATAAAAACTGCATGGTACTGGTATAGAGACAGACAAGTGGACCAATGGAATAGAATTGAAGACCCAGAAATGAACCCACACACCTATGGTCACTTGATCTTCGACAAGGGAGCCAAAACCATCCAGTGGAAGAAAGACAGCATTTTCAACAATTGGTGCTGGCACAACTGGTTGTTATCATGTAGAAGAATGCGAATCGATCCATACTTATCTCCTTGTACTAAGGTCAAATCTAAGTGGATCAAGGAACTTCACATAAAACCAGAGACACTGAAACTTATAGAGGAGAAAGTGGGGAAAAGCCTTGAAGATATGGGCACAGGGGAAAAATTCCTGAACAGAACAGCAATGGCTTGTGCTGTAAGATCGAGAATTGACAAATGGGACCTAATGAAACTCCAAAGTTTCTGCAAGGCAAAAGACACTGTCTATAAGACAAAAAGACCACCAACAGACTGGGAAAGGATCTTTACCTATCCTAAATCAGATAGGGGACTAATATCCAACATATATAAAGAACTCAAGAAGGTGGACCTCAGAAAATCAAATAACCCCCTTAAAAAATGGGGCTCAGAACTGAACAAAGAATTCTCACCTGAGGAATACCGAATGGCAGAGAAGCACCTGAAAAAATGTTCAACATCCTTAATCATCAGGGAAATGCAAATCAAAACAACCCTGAGATTCCACCTCACACCAGTGAGAATGGCTAAGATCAAAAATTCAGGTGACAGCAGATGCTGGCGAGGATGTGGAGAAAGAGGAACACTCCTCCATTGTTGGTGGGATTGCAGGCTTGTACAACCACTCTGGAAATCAGTCTGGCGGTTCCTCAGAAAATTGGACATAGTACTCCCGGAGGATCCAGCAATACCTCTCCTGGGCATATATCCAGAAGAAGCCCCAACTGGTAAGAAGGACACATGCTCCACTATGTTCATAGCAGCCTTATTTATAATAGCCAGAAACTGGAAAGAACCCAGATGCCCCTCAACAGAGGAATGGATACAGAAAATGTGGTACATCTACACAATGGAGTACTACTCAGCTATTAAAAAGAATGAATTTATGAAATTCCTAGCCAAATGGATGGACCTGGAGAGCATCATCCTGAGTGAGGTAACACAATCACAAAGGAACTCACACAATATGTACTCACTGATAAGTGGATACTAGCCCAAAACCTAGGATACCCACGATATAAGATACAATTTCCTAAACACATGAAACTCAAGAAAAATGAAGACTGAAGTGTGGACACTATGCCCCTCCTTAGAAGTGGGAACAAAACACCCATGGAAGGAGTTACAGAAACAAAGTTTGGAGCTGAGATGAAAGGATGGACCATGTAGAGACTGCCATATCCAGGGATCCACCCCATAATCAGCATCCAAACGCTGACACCATTGCATATACTAGCAAGATTTTATCGAAAGGACCCAGATGTAGCTGTCTCTTGTGAGACTATGCCGGGGCCTAGCAAACACAGAAGTGGATGCTCACAGTCAGCTAATGGATGGATCACAGGGCTCCCAATGGAGGAGCTAAAGAAAGTACCCAAGGAGCTAAAGGGATCTTCAACCCTATAGGTGGAACAACATTATGAACTAACCAGTACCCCTGAGCTCTTGACTCTAGCTGCATATGTATCAAAAGATGGCCTAGTCGGCCATCACTGGAAAGAGAGGCCCATTGGACACGCAGACTTTGTGTGCCCCGGTACAGGGGAACGCCAGGGCCAAAGGGGGGGAGTGGGTGGGTAGGGGAGTGGGGGTGGGTGGGTAAGGGGGACTTTTGGTATAGCATTGGAAATGTAAATGAGCTAAATACCTAATAAAAAATGGAAAAAAAAAAAAAAAAAAGACATAGTCATTAATATCATGCACTATCTTTTAATAAAGATATTATATATTCAAAAGTATGATCTGCCTTTGGCCTAGCAGAAGATTCAGGCCTGTGAACACACAAAAATTAATGCTCTTGCCTGACATGGTGACATACATCTGTAATCTAGCATTTGAAGGGTAGAGGCAGGAAGATTGGGGATTCAAGATCATCCCTGGCTATAAGACCATCCAGGGGTACATGAGATGCTATCCCAAAACAAACAAATAAGCAAACAACTTCAATACGAGTGCAAGAGCATTACACATAAGTGCTGGCTCCCAGAAGTGCTGTTATTATTATCAGTTATAACAAATATTGTGTATTATGTACCACTACTAGAACTATGTTGGAAATTAACTCTAGTCCTCAAAACAACTCTGCAAGGAGGTGTTATTTCCATCTTACAGATGATTTATCAAGATGGTTTAACAGTGCTGGGTTGTGCCTCGGAGTAGATGGCCTAGAATTCAGAATGTCCCTGTTTGAAACCGCACCCCTCCTACACACACACACACACACACACACACACACAAGCACACATGCATGCGCACTCACATGCACATGCATACACAAAAGGGCTTATTATCTGTAAAGTGGGAAGTTGATTTATTCATACTTAAAATGATAAATTACAATACCACTCTCAGTATAAACCGTGGGATTCTGAACAATACACCATCTCAAAGCAACGGCTATACATGTCCCCGTGGAGTCCCAGCGGCCATCTGATGAACTCCTGCTCTGCCCCCATACTGCTCCAATCCCTTTACACTCATCATTTTGTTCTTTCAACAATTCTCAAGATTTATAATGATGTCCTGCATTACAGAGACAGAAACTCTGATTCAGAGGGTCTAAGCAATACACCCCAAATCATTCACCCTGTGGGGCTATTAACCAAGACTTTGTCTAACTTTCAAACCCTCTGTTATTCTGAAATGTTCTTTGTAAACTGCTGCCACCGCTTCTCTGTGCCTGTTGAAGTTGTGCCCCCTCCCCAGCCTCTTCTCAGTCTTCAAGACCAAACACAGTTGTTCCAGCTTCAATCTCAAACACCCCAGGCGTTATAACCAGAGAAAATGTGTCCGCTTTAAATCTAACACTTATCTTGTAGCACTGTGATTATTTGGATATTTTTCTCTCCCCTTGGGAGGTGAAAACCATGGCTAGAAAAATGTTTTTTACTCACTGTGAGTTCCCAGTGCATAATGCACAGTTAGGCTCCTAGGTTGACAGTACATGTGACCCATGGTGACAGACATGACAGCATGGGGTAAATTTAAGAGACTTCCCCAAAGAGACAGGACAGGTTCTCCCACCCAAGGTAAAACCTAAGTTTTGATTGCTTGTGTTTACTTACTTACTTACTCAGTTATGGACTTGATCTATTTAAAGATTCTCATGAAAAGTTAAAAATCTCTCTCCCTCACTGTTCGTCATTCACCTACTGGTCATTCTATCTCTATTCTCTCAGGTCAGTCTCAGAGGAGTCTGCCATTTCACATCAAAAAACAAACAAACAAAAAACCACAATGGAGGCCTGGGCCTAGGGATGAAGTTGAGGGCAGCATGTATGCCTCCCATGTACAAATTCAAGATAGGAAGTGAGGAGAAGAGAAAGGAGAGAGAAAGGGAAGAACAGAAATAGCGAAGGAGAAAGGAAACAGAAAATAGGATTTTACTTATTTATTTATTTATTTTATAAAATCTAGATTAATTTTTTTCTGGTTAGCTGGGTATAAATGACCAAAAAAAAAAAAAAAAAAAACCCTTCTTTTTCTTTTAAATCTATGGGTTCTCAGCATAGGGAAATGAGATAGCCACAAGACATAAACGTTTGTAAAGAATCCCACGGAATCATGGTTTGCCTCAGCCTTGCACACAGATGAACATGCGTGAGCTGATGTGTGTCCCCAGAGCATCCGCCATGTTTTGTGCTCCGATATGAGAAAAGTAACTGCTTTCCTTCTCCCTCAGCAGCTTAGAAAACTACAACACGGGGGAAATGAACAACCGGTGCCATACTGTCTTGTCCTACAATCTAAAACGTAATCCCAAAGTTTACATTGCCCAGGTTATGTACAAACCCAAGGCAAATTTTCCAAAATTAATTTCACTATAGTATTTCTTTAAAAAGACAATCATAACAATATAATTAGGTTATTCTTTTAATAACTCCTTTCTGCTTTAGAAAAGACGAAGAGATGGTTAGCTATAATTTTCCTGCAGGCTTCTATGTAAAACCAACTAATAGAAAGATATGGCTTTTTTTATTTTTTATTTTTTTTGAATAGAGAAGTTCATGGATAATTGGCAGTTCTGTCTGGACAGAGCGTTACTGCTTTGTGGTCTAAAAAACACAGCCTACTTGTCCAAATTAGTTCAAGAAATCTCCCATTTCTGAGATTGGGGCTGGCTGCCAGCTCTGTAAGAGAGAAAAACAGCCTCTGAGGGGATGAGTCAGTGTGTGTCACGTTAAGCCTGAGTTGTGCACACACGGGCATCTAAGAGATTGCTCAAGACTTGCCAACCATCCCCCCAGCATACATAAGGTATATCTTTGCCAACCAAGTTCAACCTGTTCTTTTCCTAGCTAGACTATTTACCAAGAACATTGCCACATGAGATTATAAACAGGGTCGCAGTAGGGACTTGGAGCTGATGTCAGAGGACACATAGGTTAAGCTTGGGTGCCTGGCACTATTTTTTTTTTTTTTTTGCCAAACCCATTTTTAGAACAGATTGGTTGTCCTTATACCTATAACTGTCTACTTAATCTCATTCCTGAAATGCCACCTTCTTAGGGAGGAAGATGTAATGAAGGCTTCCTGTCCTTCAGAAATATGCCTCACTCAAAGTGTGACCAGGAATAGAGGGGAGGTCACAAGGCCAAAGAAAAGGATCAAAGGTCATTTGGCAGAAGCGAGAGGGACACATGGGTACCTTTATTATTATTCTTCTCCACACTCAAAAGTACACTGGGTGAGCAGATGGACAAGGAACAGTAGATGAAAATGAGACCAAAATAGTTCCAAACTCTTAAGGCAAAGATTCCAGATGTCTCAACACACATTCCTTCAAACGCAAGCTTAACAGTGCACAGAGACTAAACTGCTTGGATTTACAAGAATAATTAATTGATGTGCTCTTTAACTGCCTTGGCATAAATAACACATTCCCTGGGGGAAAGTTGTGTTTATTTTTCCTGTGTTAGCTAGAAAGTAAAAAGAACTACTAAGTTGAATTAAAATGAAACTTATTCCTTCCTTTATAAATATTTATGATTTTAATCTGGTGTAATGGTATATGCCTATAATCCAAGGACTCAAGAAGTATAGGCAGACAGAAGAATGGCCAGTTTAATACTAACCTAGGCTATGTGCAGTAAAAGTCTGTCACATTCATATATAGATACACACACATGCACACACACACACTCAAATAGATACACACAAACCCATACAACACACTCATGCATACAACATACTCACACTTGCACACATATACACACAAAACACTCAAACACACACCTACACATATACACACTCACACACACACACACACACTCACAAGCACAAGCATTCACACATACACACACACACACACTTACACACAGCTTTATTATTAGATTTTTGACTTTAATCCCTTCTAGCTTCAGCAGTTATTTTAACATGGTAGAGCCTCAGTTTCAAAATCAAAAGCTACAACTCTTTTTAACACTAAATTGGCCCATTTAATATGTTTTATCATGTGATTATATACATCAGTAGTTATAAATACCCATATAACTGTCTTCAGTGACCAGCACAGCTGTACCAACAGCATTCAATGCCATGACCATTTCTAAAGCATTTATGGGGGGGGGGGGTGTCTCTTTTTGAGACAGGATCTACCATGTATTCTAAACTGACCTGGAACTATATCTGTAGCCCAGGCTAACCTTGAACTTGCTGTGATGCTCCTGCCTCATGGTTCTCAATGCTGAAGTCACAGACATGTACTACCATAACAGCTTAAATCTCCTTCTTGTTGTTGTTGTTGTTGTTGTTGTTGTTGTTGTTGTTGTTGTTCCTGCTGCTGCTGCTGTTGTCATTGTTATTTGGTACTCTGGAATGAAAACCTGCAGACTAGCCATTAAAAAATAAATAACTTCCCTTCTTGAAAAATTTTCATGTGGTTTGTTAGGGTGCTTTAAATGTGCTTAATTTGAGAGAGACATGATGGTACATGCTTATTATTATAGTATTTAAGAGGTTTAGGCAGGAGGATTGATGCTAGTCCCAATTTATTTTGAGCTATATGAGACTCTATCTCAAAAATGGGGGGTAGGGGTGAAGTGGGGGGGTAGAAGGAAGGCAATTATAGCCTAGAGAACAGCACTTTGATAGTGTGGCTTGGGTCTTATTTATGAATATCAATTTAGATGTTAACTTCCAGTGGCTGAAGAGATTTGGGGCTCATTACATGACTTTTCTATATTTTTCAGTTTTTAGTAAATATAATATTGATGCTATTTTATTAGTTACTTTCGTTATTTAGATAACTGTCTTACAATTCCTTTTTATTTAAAACTTTTCAGTTGAAACTTTCTTTTGGCTTCTGAAATGGGTCACATATTAAGAATACACCTAACATATAGACGTGTCCTAAAGCAAACCTCCCTGTGATGGTTGTCCAGTGGTCCGTTATCACTTCTGCCACGAAACTGGGTCAGACCTCTGGCTTGAAGAACTGAATGCCACATCTTGGAAAAGATAAGGGAGATCCTCATTTTTCCCACCAGAAACATCACTGTCACTTTTGAGGAGCCCTGGTAACTTCGAGCATTATGGGTAAGCAGAATCACCTTACAGACAAATGGGAGATTTACTCAATTTTATTCCAATTGGCAAAGAAATCATCCCTTGGGTCCACAACTGTTACTAGTATAGAAAATCAAATAGAAGCCATTCTACTGCACTCATGATTGTCCACACAAGATCAAACCAACAAGACCAGCCAGTGTTCTAGTTGGAAGCACTAATTAGACTCAGTGAGTTTACAAAACAGAAACAATGAAGAGGAGATGAAGGGCATGACATGTTGCCACCCTCGCTGCTTCATGCCCTAGGCTTCCTCTCAACCAGGAATTAGAACCAAGATATACTAGAAAAGAGGTTTTCTATTCCTGCACAAACATCATGAGCAAGAAGCAAGTTGGGGAGGAAAGAATTTATTCAGTTTACACTTCCACATTGCTGTTGATCACTTAAGGAAGTCAGGACTAGAACTCAAGCAGGTCAAGAAGCAGGAGCTGATGCAGAAGCCATGGAGGGATGTTACTTACTGGCTTGCTTGCCCTGGCTTGCTCAGCTTGCTTTCCTATAGAACTCAGCCCAGGGATGGTACCACCCACAATGGGCCCTCACACCCTTGGTCACTAATTGAGAAAATGCCTTACAGCTGGATCTCATGGAGGCATTTCCTCAAGGGAGGCTCCTTTCTCTGTGATAACTCCAGCTTGTGTCAAGTTGACACACAAAACCAGTACAGGTACTTACTGGGGGAAAAAGGAAATGAGTGGTAGATGAATAAAGGAAAGTTGACATTCAGGCTTCTCAGCTCCAAGTCATAGCCACACTGATCTCAAGACCAACACCTAGGAATGAATACTAATAAAATCTTGAAAGGAGGATCCCTATCAGACCCACTTACTCCAAAATTAAAGGGACCCTACACTCCTTCTGGCCAACCTGATGGGAAAGTTCATTGAAGTAGACAACTGGGTTCATCTTTCTAGGGCTAAGCCCATCCCACTGGCTGCAGAATCAACCAACAATGAAATATTGTGGTGAGCCTACTGAAAAATCTATCACTATTCTTCAAAAACTCATCCACAGTCATTTTGCCTGACTATGATGACTGCAAACTAGCACCAACCTTGATCATTTTTCTAAACAATTTTTGCTTTGTCCTTTTATTAAAATTCAGCTTCCAAAACTCAGGCCAGCAAGTCAGATAGGCCAACTGTGGATCTTTACCCCCAGTCTCATCAGTCTCACCCCAGCCCTGTAGCAGATGGTCTGCTGCAGCCTCCTCCTCCTCCTCCTCTCAGCCCCATACCCAGTGGATCACACAGACTTCCCCCTCCGAACTTCCTTCCTCTACTCACCCCTTTATCCCAGTCCCCAGCTCCAGCAGGCCCTCCCCAGGAAACCTGCAGGCCACTCTGGCCAGGGAAGCAGGTAGATTAAATGAAGATGCTCAAGTTGCCCTCCTCTACTCTAAATCTAATGCCCCGTTCCACCTCCATCCCTGTAGCAAGCTACAGGCTGCACCCCACCCCGTCCTCCCTTATCCCATCTTCAGTGTGCCACAGACATCTTTAACTTTAATCTTCCTCTCCACTCACTCTGTTACCCGAGTCCCCAGCTCCAGCAGGCACATTTCAGCTCTTCACTCTTGCGGTCTCACCTCACACACAATCCCCCAATCTCATCCCCTGCACTGAATCAGAGCACCTGCTGTGACTTCTCTGCCCCAATTCCCCAGTGACTAAGTAGATCCTGGTGGAACATCCTGCCTTCCTCCCTCCTGCATCACCCTCTCACCAGCACATTCCCCCATGTCAACTCCTAACACCCGGAAATACATTTTGACCCAGAAACCTCCTATTAGCTACATCTATCAGGATCCCAAAAGAATTTCTTACCAGAAGACACACAGCCACCATACTTTCCCAAGAAACAATGAAGTGGACAGAAACTAAGGAACAAAGACTCACCCAACAAGAACAAGACCAGAAATTAGCACCTAAAATTACAAACTTTCCAAACCCAGGTGCCTAGATGCCAGCATAAAAGCATAATCGATGTAATCCACCATATAAACAAACGGGAAGAGAAAAACCACAGAATTATTTCATTTAATGCAGAAAAGGCTTTTGACAAAATCCAACACCCCTTCATGATAAAAGTCCTGGAGAGATTAGCAATACAAGGGACATACCTAACCACAATAAAGATAGTTTACAAGGCCAGAGCCAACATCAACTTTAGAAACTCAAAACAATTCCACTAAAGTCAGAAACAAGACAAGAGTGTCTGTTTTCTCCATACATCTTAAATATAAGATTTGAGATCTTAGGTAGAACAATAAGACAACTGAAGGAGATCAAGGGAATATAAATTGGAAAAGAAGTCAAATATGTTTATTTGTAGATGACATGTACACAAGTGTAGATGACAGTATACATAAGAGACCCTAAAAATTCCCAGGGAACTCCTACTGCTGATAAACACTTTCTGCACAGTAAAATTAACACTGATAAACACTTTCTGCACAGTAAAATTAGATACAAAATTAACTCACAAAACTTAGTATCTTTCCATAGATAAATGACAAATGGACTGAGAAAGATATCAGGGAAACAACACCTTTTGCAATAGCATCAAATAATGTAAACGATCTTAGGGTAACTCTAGCCAAGCAAATGAGACTTGTAATAAAAGTTTTAAGACATTGAAGAAAGAAATTGAAGAAAATATCAAAAGAAGGAAAGATTTCTCATGCTTATAAATCAATAGGATTGATATAGTAAAATTGGCCATCTTACCAAAAGCAATGTACAGATTAAATGCTATCCCCATCAAAATTCCAACACAATTCTTTACAGATCTGGAAAGGACAATTTTGAGCTTCACAAGGCAGCACATACATACATTTGAACTCATACTCACGTTCATGTGCACATGTGCAAAGCAGCAACAACAACAAACGAACAAACAACAACAGCAACAACAAGAACCAGGATAGCTCAAACAATCTTGACTAAGAAAAGAATTGTAGAAATATTACTAGACCCAATTTCAAGTTGTAATATAGAGCTACACTAATAAAAAACAGCATGGCATTGGCACAAATGTAGATATGTCAACCAGTAGAATCAAATCAAAGAGCCAGTCATAAATCCACACACCTATGGACAACTGATTTTTATAAAGAAGCCAAAATACACACTTACAAAACGTCTTCAACAGGTGGTGCTCATCAGATTGGATATCTGCATAAGGAAGAGTGAAAATAGATCTATACTTAGCACCAGGCACAAATCTCAATGCCAGATGGATTCAATATTTCAATATAAAACCAGATATGTTGAACTGATAAAACCTGAACACTGAAGAGAAAATGAGGAATACCCTTGAAATCATGAGCACAGAAAAGGTCTTCTGAACAGAGCACTGTTAGCACAGGTACTAAGATCAACAATGAAGCCATGGGAGCTCATGAAACTGAAAAGCTTCCATGTGGCAAAGAACACCATCATTCAGGCAAAGCAGCAGCCTAAAGAAGGAGAAAAGATTTTTTTTACCAACTACTCATCTGATAGAAGGCTAATATCCACCAAAGTATATTATAAACTGCAAAAAACTGGGTATCGAGAATACAAATAACCCAAGTATAAAAATGAGGTACAGATCTAAACAGAATTCTCAAAAGGCAAAACTCAGATAGGTGAGAAGCTCTTGCGTCCGTGAATGCAAATCGAAACGACCTTGAGATGTCCTCTCCCACCTGTCTGAATGGCTAAGATCAAGAGACAGCTCATGCTGTAGAGGATGGATGTGCAATAAGGGTGACACTAAACCATTGCTAAACTTGTACAGCTGCTATGGAAATCAGTATGGCAATTCTGCAGGAAAATGGAAGTACATCTATCTCAAGATCTAGCTATACCATTCTTGGGCATATACCCAAAGGATGCTTCATCCTACCATAGGGACACTTGCTCAACCAAGTTCTTTGCTGCTCGTTTCATAACAGCCAGAAACTGGAAACAGACCAGATGATTGTCAATAGATGGATGGACAATTAAAATGTGTATATTTACATAATGACTCAGCCATTTAAAAACTACATTATGAAATACATGGGTAAATGAATGGAACTAGAAAAAAAAATAGTTCTGAGTGAGGTATTCCAGGCCCACAAAGACAAATATGGTATGTATTTGTTTATTAGTGGCTATTAATTACTAACTCAATAATAACCAAGTTACAGTCCAATAGAACCACAGAGATTAGATATAGAATAATGGACTGGGGGTAGTAGCAGATAGTTTGTCCTAGGATGGAGAAGTAGAACAGTTATTTTCAAAGTCTAGACAATCAAATCTATCCCAAATGACCTAGAATTTCCCCTTGGCCTGATACCAATTTGTCAGTATAAGGAGTGACCCTATAAAGCTCAACATGAAAGATTGTACCCTACTTGCTACCTGAAACTCTGCTTATTGGCCTCAAAATCATTGGTCACATGCAGCTCCTGAGAGGACCTTCCCTTCCATCTTACACTTCTGACCCAAGCTGCCTGATTCATATAACCTCTACTAGATTTATAGTCAATCCTTCTTTTTAATATTATCACATTTCAGATAACTACGCAACAACAAATATTTCTGTGGCCTGGGAAAAATGTCTTCTTGCTCCTCCCAACACACAAAACATCCATGTTCATAGGAAAGTAGTACCTCTGAGATCATAGATAATGGATCTGAGTAGCTTGCTTGAGGAAGATATCTTGGTATCTGGGAGTGGGGGTACTGGGGAGGGGGAATCTGTATTTGCAAAAGCAATGGTGAAAAGAAGCTTCTAGGACCATGAAGAAGGTAGCCCCAAATCAGTATCAACTAGTCTAGCAGTCCTCCAAAATAGGAGAGCCAGAGACCTACTCATTGCAGAAGGAAAGGGAACTTGCATATGTTTCCAGGAGAAATGCTGTTTTTAATCCATAAGTCTGGAGAAGTCCAAGGGCATATCAGCAGTTCCTCCAAGGGACTGATGCAATTGCTAATCTGGACATCAGACTTTTGGTCCAGGCTGGACAAGTTGGACACTGTCAGCACTCCTTAACCATGGTAGCAGTGTTTTTGTTTTTATTTTTGTTTTTGGTTTTCAGAACCAACAGGTCAATTTATAAACAGTCCTTCAACAACAGCTGCCATCTGGAAGAGAAAAAGACCATCATGTGATCACGGCAAAGGGAGACATCTGTCAACCCTGAATGAGCAAGCTGAGAAATGTTATGGATCGTCTCCAATAGGGCCCCAGGAAATATAACAGCTTTAGGGACCGAATAGGAGAGACATTTTCTGCCCTACTCACTCAGGATGAAGCAGTTCCAAGAAGAATTACTTTCCACCTTCAGCTTCCCTAACAAATGAGGCAGGCAAGCATAAGAGAGACTACAGCCTGAAATCCTATTTTGTTTTAGTTACAAATACATCATCTCTTCTAATAATGCTCTAAGAAGCCTAGCCCCTTTATACTAAGCACATATGCTCTTTCTTGCCTTGATTTCTATTGCTGTGATAAACACTATGACCAAAAGCAGCTTAGAGAGGACAGAATATACTTCACCTTACAACCCTCAGGCCCATCACTGCGGGAAGTCAGAGCAGGAATTCAAGCAGGATTGTAATATTGAGACTGACACTGAAGCAGAACCACAGAGGAATGTCGTTTACTGGAGTGCTCCCATGGTTTGCCTAAAGTCCCTTTTTATATCACCTAAGACCATTTGCCCAGGAACAGCACTGCTCCCAGGGACCTGGCCTCTCCCATGTCAACCGTCAGTCAAGAAAATGCTGCCACAGACTTGTGTACAGGCAGTTTGACGCAGGGCTTTTCTAAATTGAGGTTCTAAATGCCTCTAGCTTGTTTGTGAAACTGGCAAAAAAATCTAAACAAGACGAACCTCTATGGAACAGTGTTATATCAGAGGCAACCCCCACCTCAATCTCCATTATATATATGTGACTCTGAACAACAGTGTAAAGTTTCTTTGCCTCTAACACCAATTACATTTAGGGGCTGAAGAGGCAGATTGGTTATTCTGAGCATGTGCTACTCTTGTTTCCCAGCACTCTGCATATGGCTGCCCACAAGCATCTGTAATTCTGTTGTCCTACTATGGCTTCCACAGGCAACCACATCCATGGGCACATACCTCCACATAGACACACATGCATACACATAAATTAAAATAAAATAAATCTTAAAAATATAAATGTCGGGAGGGGCATGGTAGTGCACACCTTTAATCCCAGCACTCGGGAGGCAGAGGCAGAGGCAGGCGGATTTCTGAGTTTGAGGCCAGCCTGGTCTTTAGAGTGAGTTCCAGGACAGCCAGGGCTACAAAGAGAAACCCTGTCTCAAAAACCATATATATGTGTCGGGATGGTTCTGATGCTAAGGCCCTGTTCCCCAATTGGTTCTTTGTGGGGCAATGGACTGTAAGAGGAAGCCTGGGCCTCTGTCCAGCTAAAAGCTTGAAAATTTGGGGTTGAAAGGCATGAACATTGTTTTAGGTATTCCTGTTAGGGAGAAGCATTTTTAAAAAGTCTAAAATATTTGGGGTTAAGGGTTTCAGATGTGGAGTAGGGGACAGTGAGAGGAAGCCTGGTTCTCAGTTGAGCTAAAAGCTTGAAGCCACGGAGACCCGAAAGGGACAGTCGGAGCTTCACCGAGTCCCAGTATGAGCCGCCTATAAGAAACCGCAGCCCCCCACAGATTTGTGGCCTTGAGTCATGTAAGGGCAATGCCTCCAAACCCTTCCACACATAGAGGAGATATCCTTAACATCTCAGGCAGAGACAATAGGAGGCATTGCGGTCATGTAAGCTCAAGACAGATCTCCAAGCGAATGAGGCAAGGCAGAACATGCCCCTCCCCACCTACACCTAGGCCCACCAGGTGCTGCTGAGAATTCAAAAGAAAAACACACCTGAAACCCTTAACCCAAAAGTTTTCAGGCTTTGTTTAAATGCTTGTTCTCCTTAATAGGAACACCTAAAACAATGTTCATGCCTTTCAACCCCAAACTTTCAAGCTTTTAGCTCCACCATGGACCAGACTTCCTTTCATGATCCACTGCCCCAGGTGGGAGATAATAGTGCCCAACAATTGTGCCAAGAAGGCAAATTGAAATTGAACAACTATGTGTTCTCTTGAATCCATGTCTTTTATTCATGGACTCAAGGGAAACTGGGTGGGGGCTGGTAGTGTGGCCCTATCCAGGAGCTAAGGCATGCAGCTACATGCAACACGTAAGTGTTAAACAATATCTGTTCAAATATATTTTCATTGTATCTAGTTATAGAAAGAAAGAAAGAAAGAGAGAGAGAGAGGGAGGGAGGGAGGGAGGAAGGAAGGAAGGAAGGAAGGAAGGAAGGAAGGAAGGAAGGAAGGAAGGAAAGAAGGAAGGGAAGAAGAGAGAGAAAGCTAAGCAAAGCTAACACATCCTGAACTGCTCGGGTCCATGAATAATAACACAATTGTGTCCTGCAGTAAATTCTGAGGGTAAGTCCTCTATTACCACCTTGTGCCTCTGTGTAATTAGACATGCATGTGGTTAAACTCAGACGAAATATGGGGAAGGGCATCATAGCAGGGAACAATGTATGTGACCTAACCTATCGATTAAAACAGAGAATCTCCCTTACAACACCCTTTAAAAACCAAACTCCGCTTGGCTCCGGGACTCCGCGGAGGGCAGGCTGCACGGGTGACCGGGTGGAATACAGAGTGCCAGCCATTTCTGGGATGGGCGAGAGTCGCAGAGCTTCTGGGGCGGCGCCATCTTCAGCTCCAGATAGCCGGCCACCTTCCTGGTGAGAGCACGGGGGTCTGCCCGGCCTGAGAGGTTTGTGGCACAGGCGCCGGCGGGAGCCTTCTTGGCTCCGGGACTCCGCGGAGGGCAGGCTGCACGGGTGACCATGTGGAATACAGAGTGCCAGCCATTTCTGGGACGGGCGAGAGTCGCAGAGCTTCTGGGGCAGCGCCATCTTCAGCTGGAGACAACCAGCCACCTTCCCAGCAAGAGCCACAGAGCTTCTGAGGCGGCGCCATCCTCAGCTCCAGACGGCCGGCCTCCTTTCGGACAAGAGCCACAGAGCTTCTGAGGTGGCACCATCTTCAGCTCCAGACGGCCGGCCACCTTCCTGGCGAGAGCCACAGAGCTTCTGAGGCGGCGACATCTTCGACTCCAGACAACTGGCCACCTTCCTGGCCAAAGCAACACAGCTTCTGGGAAAGATCCTGTTTTGGGCCTTCACCTTCAGCCAGGAGGAGGTCCAAACACCAGATAACTGTACACCTTCCCTGAAAGAGGAGAGCTTGCCTACAGAGACTGCTCTGACCACTGAAACTCAGAGAAGAGAGCTTGTCTCCCACGCCTGCTGATAGAGGGTAACAAAATCAACAGAGGAACAATCTCTTAACAAAAACAACTGTAACAACTAACTCCAGAGATTCCCAGATGGCGAAAGGTAAACGTAAGAATCCTACTAACAGAAGCCAGGACCACTCACCATCATCAGAACCCAGAACGCCCACTTCGCCCAATCCAGGACACCCTAACACACCTGAAAAGGTAGACCTGGATTTAAAAGCATATCTCATGATGATGGTAGAGGACATAAAGAAGGAATTCAATAACTCACTTAAAGAAATACAGGAGAACACTGCTAAAGAGTTACAAGTCCTTAAAGAAAAACAGGAAAACACTGCTAAAGAGTTACAAGTTCTTAAAGAAAAACAGGAAAACACAACCAAACAGGTAGAAGTCCTTATAGAAAAACAGGAAAACACATCCAAACAGGTGATGGAAATGAACAAAACCATACTAGACCTAAAAAGGGAAGTAGACACAATAAAGAAAACCCAAAGTGAGGCGACGCTGGAGATAGAAACCCTAGGAAAGAAATCTGGAACCATAGATGCCAGCATCAGCAACAGAATACAAGAGATGGAAGAGAGAATCTCAGGTGCAGAAGACTCCATAGAAAACATCGGCACAACAATCAAAGAAAATGGAAAATGCAAAAAGATCCTAACTCAAAACATCCAGGAAATCCAGGACACAATGAGAAGACCAAACCTACGGATAATAGGAGTGGATGAGAATGAAGATTTTCAACTCAAAGGACCAGCAAACATCTTCAACAAAATTATTGAAGAAAACTTCCCAAATCTAAAGAAAGAGATGCCCATGAACATACAAGAAGCCTACAGAACTCCAAATAGACTGGACCAGAAAAGAAATTCCTCCCAACACATAATAATCAGAACACCAAATGCACTAAATAAAGATAGAATACTAAAAGCAGTAAGGGAAAAAGGTCAAGTAACATATAAAGGCAAGCCTATCAGAATTACACCAGATTTTTCACCAGAGACTATGAAAGCCAGAAGAGCCTGGACAGATGTTATACAGACACTAAGAGAACACAAATGCCAGCCCAGGCTACTATACCCAGCCAAACTCTCAATTACCATAGATGGAGAAACCAAAGTATTCCACGACAAAACTAAATTCACCCATTATCTCTCCACGAATCCAGCCCTTCAAAGGATAATAACAGAAAAGAAGCAATACAAGGACGGAAATCACGCCCTACAACAACCAAGAAAGTAATCATTCAACAAACCTAAAAGAAGACAGCCACAAGAACAGAATGCCAACTTTAACAACAAAAATAACAGGAAGCAACAATTACCTTTCCTTAATATCTCTTAATATCAATGGACTCAATTCCCCAATAAAAAGACATAGACTAACAGACTGGCTACACAAACAGGACCCAACATTCTGCTGCTTACAGGAAACCCGTCTCAGGGAAAAAGACAGACACTACCTCAGAGTGAAAGGCTGGAAAACAATTTTCCAAGCAAATGGTCTGAAGAAACAGGCTGGAGTAGCCATTCTAATATCGGATAAAATCGACTTCCAACCCAAAGTTATCAAAAAAGACAAGGAGGGACACTTCATACTCATCAAAGGTAAAATCCTCCAAGAGGAACTCTCAATTCTGAATATCTACACTCCAAATGCAAGGGCAGCCACATTCATTAAAGGCACTTTAGTAAAGCTCAAAGCACACATTGCACCTCACACAATAATAGTGGGAGACCTCAACACACCACTTTCATCAATGGACAGATCGTGGAAACAGAAACTAAACAGGGACACAGTGAAACTAACAGAAGTTATGAAACAAATGGACCTGACAGATATCTACAGAATATTTAATCCTAAAACAAAAGGATATACCTTCTTCTCAGCACCTCACGGGACCTTCTCCAAAATTGACCATATAATTGGTCACAAAATAGGCCTCAACAGATACAAAAATATTGAAATTGTCCCATGTATCCTATCAGACCACCATGGCCTAAGACTGATCTTCAATAACAACATTAAGAATGGAAAGCCAACATTCACGTGGAAACTGAACAACACTCTTCTCAATGATACCTTGGTCAAGGAAGGAATAAAGAAAGAAATTAAAGACTTTTTAGAGTTTAATGAAAATGAAGCCACAACGTACCCAAACCTTTGGGACACAATGAAAGCATTTCTAAGAGGGAAACTCATAGCTCTGAGTACCTCCAAGAAGAAACGGGAGAGAGCACATACTAGCAGCTTGACAACACATCTAAAAGCTCTAGAAAAAAAGGAAGCAAATTCACCCAAGAGGAGTAGACGGCAGGAAATAATCAAACTCAGGGGTGAAATTAACCAAGTGGAAACAAGAAGAACTATTCAAAGAATTAACCAAACGAGGAGTTGGTTCTTTGAGAAAATCAACAAGATAGATAAACCCTTAGCTAGACTCACTAGAGGGCAAAGGGACAAAATCCTAATCAACAAAATCAGAAATGAAAAGGGAGACATAACAACAGATCCTGAAGAAATCCAAAACACCATCAGATCCTTCTACAAAAGCTTATACTCAACAAAACTGGAAAACCTGGACGAAATGGACAAATTTCTGGACAGATACCAGGTACCAAAGTTGAATCAGGATCAAGTTGACCTTCTAAACAGTCCCATATCCCCTAAAGAAATAGAAGCAGTTATTAATAGTCTCCCAGCCAAAAAAAGCCCAGGACCAGATGGGTTTAGTGCAGAGTTCTATCAGACCTTCAAAGAAGATCTAATTCCAGTTCTGCACAAACTATTTCACAAGATAGAAGTAGAAGGTACTCTACCCAACTCATTTTATGAAGCCACTATTACTCTGATACCTAAACCACAGAAAGATCCAACAAAGATAGAGAACTTCAGACCAATTTCTCTTATGAATATCGATGCAAAAATCCTTAATAAAATTCTCGCTAACCGAATCCAAGAACACATTAAAGCAATCATCCATCCTGACCAAGTAGGTTTTATTCCAGGGATGCAGGGATGGTTTAATATACGAAAATCCATCAATGTAATCCATTATATAAACAAACTCAAAGACAAAAACCACATGATCATCTCGTTAGATGCAGAAAAAGCATTTGACAAGATCCAACACCCATTCATGATAAAAGTTTTGGAAAGATCAGGAATTCAAGGCCCATACCTAAACATAATGAAAGCAATCTACAGCAAACCAGTAGCCAACATCAAAGTAAATGGAGAGAAGCTGGAAGCAATCCCACTAAAATCAGGGACTAGACAAGGTTGCCCACTTTCTCCCTACCTTTTCAACATAGTACTTGAAGTATTAGCCAGAGCAATTCGACAACAAAAGGAGATCAAGGGGATACAAATTGGAAAAGAGGAAGTCAAAATATCACTTTTTGCAGATGATATGATAGTATATATAAGTGACCCTAAAAATTCCACCAGAGAACTCCTAAACCTGATAAACAGCTTTGGTGAAGTAGCTGGATATAAAATTAACTCAAACAAGTCAATGGCCTTTCTCTACACAAAGAATAAACAGGCTGAGAAAGAAATTAGGGAAACAACACCCTTCTCAATAGTCACAAATAATATAAAATATCTCGGCGTGACTCTAACTAAGGAAGTAAAAGATCTGTATGATAAAAACTTCAAGTCTCTGAAGAAAGAAATTAAAGAAGATCTCAGAAGATGGAAAGATCTCCCATGCTCATGGATTGGCAGGATCAACATTGTAAAAATGGCTATCTTGCCAAAAGCAATCTACAGATTCAATGCAATCCCCATCAAAATTCCAACTCAATTCTTCAACGAATTAGAAGGAGCAATTTGCAAATTCATCTGGAATAACAAAAAACCTAGGATAGCAAAAACTCTTCTCAAGGATAAAAGAACCTCTGGTGGAATCACCATGCCTGACCTAAAGCTTTACTACAGGGCAATTGTGATAAAAACTGCATGGTACTGGTATAGAGACAGACAAGTAGACCAATGGAATAGAATTGAAGACCCAGAAATGAACCCACACACCTATGGTCACTTGATCTTCGACAAGGGAGCTAAAACCATCCAGTGGAAGAAAGACAGCATTTTCAACAATTGGTGCTGGCACAACTGGTTGTTATCATGTAGAAGAATGCGAATCGATCCATCCTTATCTCCTTGTACTAAGGTCAAATCTAAGTGGATCAAGGAACTTCACATAAAACCAGAGACACTGAAACTTATAGAGGAGAAAGTGGGGAAAAGCCTTGAAGATATGGGTACAGGGGAAAAATTCCTGAACAGAACAGCAATGGCTTGCTCTGTAAGATCGAGAATTGACAAATGGGACCTAATGAAACTCCAAAGTTTCTGCAAGGCAAAAGACACCGTCAATAAGACAAAAAGACCACCAACAGATTGGGAAAGGATCTTTACCTATCCTAAATCAGATAGGGAACTAATATCCAACATATATAAAGAACTCAAGAAGGTGGGCTTCAGAAAATCAAATAACCCCATTAAGAAATGGGGCTCAGAACTGAACAAAGAATTCTCACCTGAGGAATACCGAATGGCAGAGAAGCACCTGAAAAAATGCTCAACATCCTTAATCATCAGGGAAATGCAAATCAAAACAACCCTGAGATTCCACCTCACACCAGTCAGAATGGCTAAGATCAAAAATTCAGGTGACAGCAGATGCTGGCGTGGATGTGGAGAAAGAGGAACACTCCTCCATTGTTGGTGGGATTGCAGGCTTGTACAACCACTATGGAAATCAGTCTGGCGGTTCCTCAGAAAACTGGATATAGTACTACCGGAGGATCCAGCAATACCTCTCCTGGGCATATATCCAGAAGATGCCCCAACTGGTAAGAAGGACACATGCTCCACTATGTTCATAGCAGCCTTATTTATAATAGCCAGAAGCTGGAAGGAACCCAGATGCCCCTCAACAGAGGAATGGATACAGAAAATGTGGTACATCTACACAATGGAGTACTACTCAGCTATTAAAAAGAATGAATTTATGAAATTCCTAGCCAAATGGATGGACCTGGAGGGCATCATCCTGAGTGAGGTAACACATTCACAAAGGAACTCACACAATATGTACTCACTGATAAGTGGATATTAGCCCAAAACCTAAGATACCCAAGATATAAGATACAATTTCCTAAACACATGAAACTCAAGAAAAATGAAGACTGAAGTGTGAACACTATGCCCCTCCTTAGAAGTGGGAACAAAACACCCTTGGAAGGAGTTACAGAGACAAAGTTTGGAGCTGAGATAAAAGGATGGACCATGTAGACACTACCATATCCGGGGATCCATCCCATAACCAGCTTCCAAATGCTGACACCATTGCATACACTAGCAAGATTATGCTGAAAGGACCCTGATATAGCTGTCTCTTGTCAGAGTATGCCTGGGCCTAGCAAACATAGAAGTGGATGCTCACAGTCGGCTATTGGATGGATCACATGGCCCCCAATGAAGGAGCTAGAGAAAGTACCAAAGAAGCTAAAGGGACCTGCAACCCTATAGGTGGAACAACATTATGAACTAACCAGTACCCCGGAGCTCTTGACTCTAGCTGCATATGCATCAAAAGATGGCCTAGTCGGCCATCACTGGAAAGAGAGGCCCATTGGACACGCAAACTTTATATGCCCCAGTACAGGGGAACGCCAGGGCCATAAAAGGGGAGTGGGTGGGTAGGGGAGTGGGGGTGGGTGGCTATGGGGGACTTTTGGTATAGCATTGCAAATGTAAATGAGCTAAATACCTAATAAAAAATGGAAAAAAAAAAAACCAAACTCCTGCTCTTGATCCTCACATAAAGAATGAATCCCCAGACAATCATCTGGGCCTTTGGCTGTTTCTTACTCACGGGACCCACGGTTAGTGGGTTCTGTTTCTTTTCAATCTGAACTGTTTATTCACCTTGCTTTTAAATGAAGCTATTCCCTGCTACTTTGCAAATTTTTGTGACTCCTTATTTCCATGTCTTTGAATAAGAGAGGCCAAGAGCCTAAAAACACCTGATCCTGACCCCCCAAAAACCTGGATCAGATCCTGAAGAGGTGCTTCAGCTTAAGAAGTCCCTTCCCACATCTTTTAACACATCACCTACTACTGCCTTCTCCTTAACTATGAGCTCCACTGCTGTAGAGTCTCTTCCTTGCTTTTCTTTATATCTTTGCCATTTAAGAATGTATTGCTCTGCGTCATGATTTTGCTTCTAAATGTTACATAAATTGAAGTGGGAACTATTTGGGGTGTCAAACTTTTTAAATTGTTTGTTTTTAATTTGAATGTGTGTTTGTGTGTGTGAGTGAGAGAGAGAGAGAGAGAGAGAGAGAGAGAGAGAGAGAGAGAGAGCAAGCAAGCTCAGGAGTTACTCCTCAGACATGGGAGTCTCTTCCCTCCAGGGATTGACCTCAAGTCATCAGGATTCTGTGGCCGGTGCTTGTACCCACCACCAAGCCATTACCAAGCCATCTTCCCAGCCCATACCCTGGACTTTCCTTAGCTTGGCATTAGATTAGTGAGGTTCATTGGTACTGTAGCATTTCGCTCTCTAAGCTGTGCTCATTGCTACATAGAAAAGAAACTGCAGAAACACACCACAATGTATTCCTCTTTTCCCACCCATGAATGCTTTGCTTATTCTTGGGTCTATTTCAAATGAAGTTATGAGGTTTATACTTGACTTATACTTGACTAAACCTGGAAAGAATCTTTATTATTTAAAACAGATTATCTTTATTTTTAGCAGATATGTCAAATTGCTTTCCAAATTGGTTACGCCAGTTTCCATTCCCACGAGCAGCATACAGGGGCAGGTCAGGGGATAAGGGGGCTGGCACCCTATGCCCTTGGCAACTCATAGCATTTTGGTGCATACTTAATTTCAGGCACTCTTTGCAATTTTAATGTTCATTTCTCTGTCAAGTAATAATGTTAAGCCTTTTATCACATTTGTTTACTAATTTAACATTGCCTGGCCTTGTGTTTTTGTTTGGGGGTTTGTGTTGCTTTGCTGTTGTGGTCATTTTTTTTTTATCTGTATGGGTGTTTTGCTTGCATATATGCATGTCTGTACACCATGTATAAGTTAGATGCTTTCAGAAGCCAGAATTGTGTCCCCTGAAACTAGAATTACAGACAGATGTTAACTTATATATATAAGCACTGAGAATAAAATCTGGGTCCTCTGGAGGAGCAAACAGAGCTCTTAGCCACTTAGCCAACTCTCCAGCCCAACATGCCCTGTTTGTCTGTTTGTAGCTGGTGAGTCCATTTATCTATTTTCTCCATTGGGCATTACTTTTTTGTTTATTGGGTTTCATGAGTTCTTTAATAGTCTAGATACAAGGCATTTGTTGGTTGTACAAATAGCTAATGGGATGTATATTTCAAATGCCTTCAGATCTGTGGTATACTGTTTTGCTATTTCATTTTTAATGTTCTTAACTTTATTGTAGCCAAATCCACAGTCTTTAATTTTAAGAACACTGTTTCTTTTTCTCTGTTTGTTTTTAAGAGAGTATCATGCTCTGTAACCTAGTCTGACCTTGAATTCATGATCCTCCTGCCTCATCCTTCAAAATTTTGAGATTACAGGACTGAGCCACCACACCCAGCTAAGGCCAGTGCTTCTTGATATTCAGCATACTAAAAAAATAACTGTCTTAGTCAGGATTTCTATTGCTGCACAAACATCATGACCAAGAAGCAAGTTGGGGAGAAAAGGATTTATTCAGCTTACACTTCCACATTGCTGTTGATCACCTAAGGAAGTCAGGACTAGAACTCAAGCAGGAGCTGATACAGAAGCCATGGAGGATGTTTCTGACTGGCTTGTCTCCCCTGGCTTGCTCAGCCTGCTCTTATAGAACCCAAGATTGCCAACCCAGAGATGGTCCCACCCACAAGGGGACCTCACCACTTGATCACTAATTGAGAAAATGCCTTACAACTGGATCTCATGGAGGCATTTTCTCAACTGAAGCTCCTTTGAAGTCTTTGATAACTCCAGCTTGCGTCAAGTTGACACAAACCAGTCTGTACAATAACAGTAATTGATTTTTATAAAATCAGTTTCTATACAGAATATGAACTTTTTAATATTATTTTCACGTAAAGGGCCTATAGTCTATTTAGACTTTGTATTTTTATTTACAGTATGGATTGAATTATATCATCTTCCTTGCTTTGTTTTGACAAAAAAAAATATCTTCTGCATCTCCCAGCAGGGCCACTTTTTGGCAATATTTAAGCTTCTGGTCAGATTCTTTGACCTTCCATTTTTGAAAAATGAGGATAGTTGTACCTTCCTATTTCGCCCCCTTCTACCTGACTCTCATCTCCGCAGATCTATCAGTTAGAGTTTAAACACCATCAAACTGCAGGACCTCATACTCTGCTCTTAATCAATCATTTCCTCCATGGTTAGCACTTGGATATATTGAACGTTGATAGTTGGGGTTGGGAATTTAGCTCAGTGGTAGAGTGCTTGCCTAGTAAGCGCAAGGCCCTGGGTTTGGTCCTCTGCTCTGGAAAAATAAAGACAAAATAACAAAAAGACCAAAAAAACAAAAACAAAAAAACAAAAAACAAGCTAACTGGCAAAAGTTGATAGTCAATGAACATAGTTGCATTATCATGACTAATAAAGTTTTTTATGGTAGAACCAAAGTGATAATAGTTATAGTCTCTTGGGACAATTGTAATCATATGATTCATGTGTCAGTCAAAGATAATACATAGACATTGAGGTTATATAGAGTCTCCTCTTAACAGTTCACCAATTGATAAAAAAAATGTTTTAAATTATTTCGTGCTGAAAAGATGACATTCCTGTGAGGTGATATGATTTACCTGGTGTTTCTGATCATTCTTTTTTGTTTTTTAACATTACTAAGGTTAAAAATAGGCTTTTGAACCATACTCTAGTACCTGGCTATCCATCTGATATATACTTCATGTTTTTCTTGAGATAATTCTTCCTAAATCAGCCAAGCTCTGCTGTAAACTGGACATATGTCCTTCTGGGTCTGCACCATGGTCATCCTGGCTCCTCATAGCTAATACCACTCCTTGTCTACCTGAGAAGACCTAGACTGCTGCAAACCTAAGGAATATAGCCCACAAATGTCCACCTTCATTTGTGGCATCACTGTGGAGTTGGGGAAATTCTCCAAACTATACTCTTCATTTTGATGATTTTCTAGAAAAATCTCAAAGAATCTGCTGAAGCATTGTACTTGTAGTCAAGAGTCACTGTAGAGAATGTGAACGTAGGAGAGGCACTAGCTGGAAGAAAAGGGGGTTGTCAGGAGTGAGAGGGGAGGGGATGTGGGGCTGGGGGTTAAAATGATCAAAAATTATATATGTGTTTATAAACGTGTCAAAAAATAAAAAACAATACATTTAAAAGAAGGGGTAAAAAATTCCCAATGGAGAAAACAGGTAAACAGACTCAACAGCTACAAGGACATTGGTTAAAACTGGCCGGACAATGGAGAGCAGAGTGAGATATAAAGCCATCTGGTACAGAACTCTTTTTTTGTCCTGCTGTGGAGGCCATTAACATCATCACCATCCCAGCACTGATGAGTGACAGTGAGCCCAAACTATGCCAACCCAGGAAGTGCTCACCAAGGCTCCATTACAAAACTGGCTGCCTATACATCTCTTTGAGTCTTTTATTTCCAGCCCCTTGAGGTGTGACATGAGGTCCTGACCTTAAATCACACCATTTCTGTCTGGCTAACAAAGATCACCAGGATCACACAAACACTCCTGTCCAGCATGTTGTCCCAAGGTTAGAGGGTTTGTGATTGCCCAAAGTCAAGATTTCTTTAGGGACAAGATCAGTTCTTCATTACCCAACTCCATGTCTTTTTTCTTTGGGGCCTTTACTTCTATTTTGTTGACACACATCTTCAAGTGTGGAGCATTAAGGTAAAGAGCCATTTTAAGCCTTTCGTCTGAGGTTTCACAATGGATCCCTGTTGCTTTCTCTAACTGGATTTAGACTCCTAACATTCCTTTGAATTAAAGATCTTGGCACTCATTTCAGCTGGACAGATGTTACTCCTTTAACAACTCTGTTTCCATAGTGTTACAGACATTTTCTCTTTCTAGAAGGTGTCAGAACATCTTGGACTGATATGCCAGCTCCAAACTCAAAGCTCTTGTGAGAGTTTTTGGGGCCCATAGGTGACTTCTGTCCTTGTGGTCCCCAACCCTCATCCATCATATCCCAGAGTTTTTGTTTTTATCTCACCTCTTCTCTTGCGCGCGCTCGACTGGCCAGGAAGAACGACGCTGCAACAGGATCCTTCTGCACACGTTTATTGGGAGAGCTTGATTGTAGAGGCGAAAAGACTTCGAGCCCAGAACTGGTGCTGCTTTTATAGGCCTAGGAGGGGCGTGTCTCACACCCGGATTGGTTATGCACTAAGCCTCATTTGCATGTTCCTCATCTGATTGGCTACTCTCTCTCAGTACCTTACAGAACTCATTATCATACCTCATTTGCATGTCTCACATCTGATTGGCTACTCTCTCTCAGTACCTTACAGAACCTCATTATCATACCTCATTTGCATGTCTCACATCTGATTGGTTATACTCTCAGTACCTTACAGAACCTCATTATCATGCCTGGGCCAAGCAGTGTCTTTGCAAAAAACTTTACTGCATATGTACACATTGGTTGTTTGTCCAATCTTATGCGTGGTGGCCAGCAGTAGTCAGTGCCACTCAGCAACGGCACATGTGGCTTCCCACACTCTTCCTCTGTGCTCTATTTATAAACCAAAAATACATTCTCTCTAGTTCTCTTCTCATACTCTCTCTCTCTCTCTCTCTCTCCCCCCCACCCCACACACACACCACACACTTCTGGTTCTCCCTCTCCCTCTCCAGTATTGAGTGTTAAATCTAGGACCTTTTAGGACATGCCAGGCAAACACTCTTGTCACTGAGCTACAGTCTCAGCCCTCTTTTTTTTTTTTTTTCTTAATTAGATATTTTCTTTATTTACATTTCAAATGTTATTCCCTTTCCTAGTTTCCCTTCAAAAAATCCCCTATCCCCTCCCCCATCCCCCTGCTCACTACCCTACCCACTCCTGCTTCCTGGCCCTGGAATTCCCCTATACTAGACACTGGATCTATGTGAGTTCATAGATGGTGAGATCCAGCTGGCAGAGACAGCTGGATCTATGTGAGTTCAAGGTCAGCCTGGTCTACACAGTGAGTTGCAGGACAGCCAGAGGCACAAAGAGAAACCCTGTCAAACAAATGAAAGAAGGAGAGAGAGAGGGAGGGAGGGAAGGAGGGAGGGAGGGAGGGAGGGAGGGGGAGAGAGAGAACAAGAGAGAGAGAGAGAGAGAGAGAGAGAGAGAGAGAGAGTGAGAGAAGAAACAAGAAACAAACGACAGAATCTGGAACAGTGAGAGTGAACCTCTATGGCCACCTCTCTTTCCCTGAACTAAATCTAAAAAATTATTTAGAAACAAATCTCTAAGTTTCCTATGGTTTCTACCAAATAAATAAACTAGTAAATACTCATTAAATGGCAAGGCCATTCAAAATACCTTCAAGAATTGTCTAAAATCAGCCACACCAGTGCTTGACATCCAGAAAGATTTTTCCTTTCCAAGGAAGTCATGTATTTACCTCCATTTTCTCAGTGAAATGTTGGGTCTGCCAAGTGACATGGGCCAGATGTAAAATAAGAAATGGTCCTTGAATTGGAGCTTGAAAACTGAGTGGGATTTAAATTGTTTTAGGTAAGTAGAAGGCCGTTCTGAGAGAAGGGAAGTGTAATCTCAGAGGTTAGAGATGTTTAAGAGCAATCCTTTCTTGTAGGGATTATGAAAAGCTTTGGTAGCTTGAAGAACAGGTTCCATGAGTGTGGGCTCTATCACACTATGGATGCTCTCTTACAACAGGCACTGGCCTGGCCTGTGTGTAATGGGGAGTGGGGGGTGGCAGGCTTGAAAGTTTATTCTCTACCAACTCCTTTTATTCTTCGTGTGACTCCACACCGTTCTGTGGCAGCAATGTAATTATTCTTTGTTGCTAAGATAACCTTTATACTCCATCTGGAGTCTGTGGCTCCTGATCCCAAATCCAAGATTCTTCAAACTGACGTCCAATGCCACAGGAAGGAGCGTTTAGAATATCCTGAAGTAAGTAGACCTTGAATTCAGTGTTGCAGCTCCTAAAGAGAACTTCTGAGATAGAATATAGTTTCGGGGCTGGTGTTTAGAAAATGATACAAAAAATACTTAGTTTAGGCCTCTCTGCTCTCCATAAGGTGGGAAAAATAGAACTGTGCAATCTCATATTTCTCTGAAGTCTGTCCTGAAGTTCTTAGCACTGAGCTAGGCACCCAACAATGCCAATGTGCCAAATCCAGTCATTCCCTTCAGCTGGGCACTGACATACACTTAGTCTGTTCAGAAAGTCATGAAGACAAAGAAAAATCGAAGACAAGAGCAGGGTGTACCTTAATCCTCACATCATGTTGAATTTTATTAAATGTCCCCAATAGCTGCCTCACACCACTGCAATAGAATTAAAGTCGGCGCTTCTCCCAACACAATGATCTGTTTGTCTAGATGGCAACTGTCAGATCCCCTAAGGACAGGTGAGCCATGTGAAAACTGAGCATGGAGCTCACTCACAACTGCTCTCTCTGACAGTCAAGAGTGGGCAACTGTGAAGAAGCCAAACAATTCTTCATTGTTCAAATCTTAACTGTGAAGAAGCCAAACAGTTTTTTTTACTGTTGAAGTCTTAGGCACGGCTGTTTGTCTAAAAGATTCTCTGCTAGTGATGATGAGTATACAAATGAAAATATTTTTTAAGATATTAAAAGTTTTACTACTTAAGCATTTAAGTATGATAATAAAGACCTGTGTTTGATTCAAGCTATCTAACAGTGCAATATAAAGCAAGTGGGATAAAAATGTCCTGGTGTTATATTACTCTTAAAGGCTAACACGGTTAAAACCTTAAACAATGCCTCTCTTTCAAGTATTCCTCCTCTGCTCTGGATTGGAGCGGTCTGAGCCTTTGGAGACTCTAGATCCTTCTCCTTCACTCAGCTCAGATAGTTCCCAGTTATTGAGAAGAGATGATAGAGACGTGACGACTGACCTCTCTTTACAGGAACTCCATGAAATTCTGGAAATTGCTTCTTTTCTAGTGTTTATCACAGGGAGCCCTTTTCTTTACAAAGCATCTTATGTGAATGCCCAAGGTATAAAAGTCACCAGAGACAAAATGAAAAGAATGTTGGAACAAATGGAGATCTGATCATCCACGCACCATGCCATCAGTCATTTGCTGAGCATGGAGTAAGGCTATTGACCTGAAAGAGTCTAACCTGGTGTAGAATTTCCTAATGATCCTCAGAAGTTCAGGCCATAAAACCAAGTCAGAGCTTTTAGAGCTTCTCCTTGCTCACTTCACTCATCCATCCATCCTCCCCACAGCTATTCACTGAGTATTTACAACACTCCAAGAACTGTTCTAACCATGAGAAACCAGCTACCAGCAAAAGAGATGAATTTTCTGCCTTCATGGAGCGTATATGATCACGGGGGAGAACAGTAAAAAATTTATGCATGTCTGATAAGAAAATGGATTTTAAAAAAAAGCAAAATAGTGTAAGACATGTAAGTGTGAGGGGATGTGTGTATGTTCGTATGCATAAAGTCTTACATAAAGGTCCACAGAGAGTCTCCTTGTAAAGGGTATCTTTAAAAAGAAAATAAAGAATCAGGCCTGTTGGTGCATGCCTTTAATGACAGCACTCTGGAGGCAGAGGTAGGTGAATCTCTATGAGTTGGAGGCCAGCCCGGTCTACAGAGTGAGTTCCAGGACAGCTAGGGTTGCATAGAGAAACCCTGTCTCAAAAAAACCAAAGAGAAGGGAGACAGAGACACACAGACAGAAACAGAGAGAGACAGATATCAAAACAGAGACAGAGAGTAACAGGCTGGTGAAAAACGGCTCCACAATCTCCGAGTTCAATCTCTGGGTAGCAGAGATAGGAGGATCATGGGGGCTTGAGGACCAGCCAGTGTAGCAAATTGGTGAGCTCGAGGTTCAGTAAGAGACCCTTTCTCAAAAAGAAGGTTGAGGGGTCCTAGAGACAGCTAATCAGTAAAGATCAGCTATTGTTCTTCCAGAGGACCTGAGTTCAGTTTACAACACCAAGATCTGGTAGTTCATAACCACTTGTGACTCAAGCTCCCGGAGATCTCATACCCCTAGACTCCCAGATCACTTACAAGTGCACAAACCCTTATAAGGACACATGCATAGACATAAGTTTAAAACACTAAAACTAAATCATCTTTAAAATAAAGTTAAAAGTGATAGAAGACACTTGATATCAACCTCCAGCCTCCACGTGTACCTTAGCCCATACCCACATACAAACACCACACACACACACACACACAAAGATGAAAATGATAATTCAGGATGAGAGATGTGCCAACAGAAGAAACAGTAAGTGTAAAGTCTCTAAATCAGGACCTCACACAGCGTGTTTGTGGAAACGTAAAGAAGGTTGAGTAGCAGGTGCCCAGTGAGCAAGGATGTGAGCAGTAGAGTGTGACATTCTCTAAGGAAGACACAAATCATGCTTGGCCTTGCTCTCTAGAGTCCAGTGTCCAGTGATACAGAAGATTCTCTATCTTAGTGTGTCCTATACTACTATTAACATGGTCAGCTGAGCAAGTTATACAGAAAAGGGGATCATTTGAGCTCATAATTTCGAACAAGATTGAAAGGGAAAATCTGGTGGTAGCCTTTGTATTAGAAAAGCCCCAGGCAGAGTCGGGCATCATATAGAGACAGATAGGACATGGATAAGAAACCTTGCCAAGCTGGCTTCTAGAGCAGACTCTCAAGATAACCCATTAACCTAATAATCCATTAGATCACTAATCTGATAATCAGTCCATTAAATTATTCATGAACTTAGAGCCCTAACAACCTCTTAAAGGTCCCGCCTGATTCTACCTACTAATATTTCATAAGGGAGAGTAAATGTCAACATAGACTATGTTTGTTTGGATCCTAGGGGGTACACCCAGGCAACAACATGCTCCTTTTGTTGTGTTTTTAGGCAAGGTCTTACTGTGTAGCCTGAAACACACAGAGATCTGGCTGCCACTGCCTGCCAAGATCAAAGAAGCATGGGCTCAAAGGGCCCAATAACAAGGTATTTGGAGAATGCAAATTTTATTACAATAATAACAATCTTAATACATATTTGATGAACAGAATCAGAAATTCCATCCCACCTCCTTACCCCCCACCCCAACCCCCTCAGCCACCCTTCTCTATGTAACCACTGGCTGTCCTGGAACTCTGAGATCTGCCTTTCTTTGCCTCTGCCTCTGGGACAAAAAGGTGTGCAACACCACACCCAGGTAGAAATGACTTCCTTTAGGCAAGAAAACTGGATTGAAAATTCATTGAAACCACTCTTGTTGGTTTATGTTTGTGTTTGTTTCAGTTGGTTGCTTTCTTGGGACAAGGTCTCATGCCGCCCAGGATGGCCCTATCATATAGGTGAGAATGACTTCGGGTTTCTGATTCTGCTGCCTACAGCTTCCAAGTTTTGGGGTTACAGGAGCATGACACTGTGCCTGTTTTATAACACGTTTAATTTCTCAGCGCCTCTCTCCAAAAGTCGGAGATGAGAGGCTTATGATTTATTGGTTGATATAGTTCAGAACATCCCCATCTCTTACAGAAAGCACCACCTCCTTCTCTAGTGTCCCCTGCCTAGAGAACAAACTGTCCACAGTGTGGACAGAGCCATATCCTCCCCCCCCCCCCCACATCCTCAGAGTCATTTCTGATGTTCTCTCTGCTCAGATTACAGTGTGGCTTGTTCCCAGGAAAATGAGGGCTGGAGAAGGATGGGTGCCATTAATAACTCAGATGCCCTGGCACACAAAGCATGCATTGTTTTAAATCAAAAATGAGAGACACTGTTGCAGCATCAGTGGCTTCACACTGTACCGCTGGAGCGAGGAGAGAGAGAGACCTGGTGTAACTCTGGCCTTGAGCTCATAATCTTCTTGGTCTAGACTCCAGAGTGCTGAGATTAGAGGCAGGTGCCACCAAACCTGGCATAAGTGTCTGTCTTTTGAGGATATTGAGAAAATTTTGTCATATGGTGACATATGGCTAGTTAGATATTTATTTATTCTCCCTCCCTCCTTCCCTCCCTCTCTCTCTCTCTCTCTCTCCCTCTCTCTCTCACACACACACACACACACACATCACATACTTAGTTTGTTTTGAACACTGATAATGAAACAACTTAGAGTGTTAGCTTCATCTGAAACAACAAAAAGCAGGGCATTTACTAGATATATTCTGGACAAAGGCAGGACATAAGATTTAACTGTTTGACATGTAAAACCAAAGGAACCAAGCAACCATGACAGCACACGCCCTTCATCCCAGCACTTAGGAGGCAGAAGCAACTCAGTCTCTGTGAGTTGGGGCCCAGCCTGATCTAGAGTGAGTTCCAGACTATATAGGACTGCATAGTGGCCGCTGAGACCCTGTCTCAAAAAGAGAAATAAAAGGAAAAGTATATTTTGTTGTTTTGGAGTCTGTGTGATTAAGTCTTGTCCATTAGTCTTTCTGTCACTGTGGCAAAATGCCTGAAACACACAACTTCAAAGGACAAAAGGTTTCATTTGGCTCATGAAGTCAGAGGTTTGTCTACGAACACTTTTTCTTGGTGCCTTGAGCAGTTAAGACAAAACACTAGAGCAGAGAGTGCATGACGTAGGAAACTGTATGTGTCATAATGGCTGGGTAATAGAGAAAAGAAGAGGGGGAAGGGAGGGGAAGGAAGGAGAAAGAATCCAATGCCTCTTCAATGGCACATCCCAGAGAACTAACTTCCTTCCAGGAGAATACACCTCTTAATGGATCTACCCCCTAACTACTGCAGAATGGCAATCAAGCCTTTGGTATAAGAACCTTTGGGGAATACTTTAGATGTAAACTACAGCATCCTGAGAAGTAGAATGTTAACCACCTACTATCATAGACGTTCATCAAGTATGGAAGAGTTCTTAAAAAAAAAACAAACAAAAAGCAGATTCTTACTCTGTAGCCCTGACTAGCTTGTAACTCACTATGTTGAATGGCCTTGAAATCAAAGAGATCTCCCTGCCCCCGCCCCCGCCCCCGCCCCCGCCCCCGCCCCCCGCCCCTGCCTCCAGAATGCTGGGATTAAAGGCTGATACCACCATATCCAGCCCATGGAGCACTTCTTGGTTGGTTGCTTTATGAGCTTACTCATCGGTGATATAAAATTCCTGACAAAAGAACTTTACAGGAAGGAAGGGTTTATTTCGGATCATGATGCGAGGGCGCCAACCATCATGGTGACAGAAGCTTGAGGCAGTCGGGCATATGTATCTGCTCATGGAGGAGAGAGAAGGGTCCATTTAGGCTCATCTCATTGCCTTTTTTTTTGCTTGTGCCTGGGACCCCAGCCTTTGGATGGTACCACTCACATTCAGGGTGAGCTTTCTACATCATTTAATCCAGGTTAGAAAGTCTCTTAGGGGCTTGCCTCCCTGGTGACTCTACATCCTGACAATCTAACAGTTAATACTATCACCACAGCTGGGATCATAAGGGCCTTAATGGCCCTGCTCTGCCTCCTCTTAACAGTGAAGGGGGCTGACACAGCTGGGACTCCATGGAGAAACTCTCTCTCTCTCTCTCTCTCTCTCTCTCTCTCTCTCTCTCTCTCTCTCTCTCTCTCCTCTCTCTTCTCTCTCTCTGTCTCTCTCTTCTCTCTCTCTCTCTTTCTCTCTCCCTCTCTTCCTCTCCCTCTTTATCCCCCTCCTCCCCTCTTCCTGTCCCTCAAAAAAGTAGAAAGGAAAAACAACATAAAAAACAAACAAATAACAACAGTGAAGGATCAAGGCCTCATGGTCCAGGCCTTTGAGGTGCACTGCTCTGTAGTACTATAGCGTTGCTTTTCCACCAAGTGCATGATAGCCTCTGGTAATTTCCACATTATCCAAATGGGATTAGTAATTATGCCTCCATTTTAATACTCCTATGAGAATCGAAATATTACATGTAAACTGCTGACAATGGAATCAGTACAATATGTTTATCAAATGTTACCCACTGGTATTACAGTTCCTAGAATATGATGAGAGAAATGATGGACGACTTGCCTAGCCTGTGAATCTTAAGCAGCTTGCTTGTATCGTCTTTATAACTGTTGAAAAGGGGAGAAAAGAAGGGAGAAAAGAAAGGAAGGGTGGGTTTAAATATATGCCCAATTGTGACAGTGATTTTTAAAAACTTTTTGAAATTCTTTTATTAATTAATTAAAGAATTAATTCTTTGAGAATTCCATACAATTATTCGTATCATATTTATCTCCCAAACACCTCTCATATCCACTCTCCACATTCTAGTCTATTTACACAGCTCTGAGTTTTCTTCTTTCCACTCCTTATCTCCTAACCTCCAGGTTCCCCACTCCTGCACCAGTGAGTAGAGTTTGTGCAACCCAACTAATCTGAGAAGTGGGGACAGCCTTGGGGTGTGGTTGACCTACCAGAGGTCACATCATTAAAGAGATCTGACTCTTCTTGTCCCAGCAGCCATCAAATGTCACCAGCTCCTCAGCTGGTGATGGTATTTAGTGCCCACCTCCTGACGCCATGCTGGTTTTTTTTTTTTTTTTGGTCTGGCTTGAGCTTACACAGTCTTATGCATGCTGTCACATTCACTGTGAGTTTATATGTGCAACTTCTCTGTTGCATCTGGAAAGCCTTTTCCTTGAAGTCATCCTCTACCTCTGGCTCTTTCAGTCTTCCCCGAGGTGAGTGATATGAATGAACCCTTTAGAGCAGAGCAGTTTCACATTCTCTGAGTGTTGACCAGTCAGTACTTATCCATTGCAAGAACATCTCCTGTGAGTTTTGAAAGATGCACTGTGAGTTTTGAAAGATGCATTGTTAGAACAATGGGTATAGAAATAAGCCATTGGAAGGCATTTTAATACTATTCCTATTTAATAGAATAGTAACAGCACTTCCTTTCCTAGAGACTATGACCTATCCAGCAGTATGTTCTTATAAATATTAGGATTAACAGTTCTAGGAATGTCTACCATTTCATGAAGTAGATCTTAGATATAATCAGAAAGCAATTGGTTGCTATCATAACACTCATGCAACTATTAAAACAGTGGGCATATCTTGTTGGGACAGTCATTATTGTAGCTTGCAAGCTCCACAGCCTGGATATCACCTTCTAGCTGTGAACTAGAACTTCTGTGAAAGTTCTTTAGTAAGGACGAAGCTTCCAAATGGATACCAACCCACTTTTTCCATGTTCTATAAGTTCAGTATGACACGGCTTCAGCGATAGGATCTTACCATCTAGTTCTGAAGGATAACCAAGATTTTTTTCCACTTCTTTGAAATAGAATTTCAATGTACAGTCCATGGTGGCCTGAACCTTATAGTTCTTAAATAACAAGGATAACCTGTTGTGTGTAATTTTAAAAGCATACTACTGTCTTGCACGGGAGCTGCTGTGCTACCAACCCACTCCCTGCTCCCTTTTGCTCCACCCAGCTTAGCTCAGGGATCAGCCACCGTCAGCACTGACCCAGCTTTTCTTTCCTATCTGCCTTTGCTCTGGGAATCTACTGCTCTACCAGCCCACTCCCAAGACCCTTGCTCCAGGAGGCATCTAGTTACCAGCCTTACCTGAGACCCTTGGATCCATGGATAAAGGGTACACACTTAGTTTGTCACTTTACAGTTGCTTTTCCAGGCACAATCGTTGGGCACAGATACCTCCTGCCAGGAAAGGTGTGCCCTTACTAATTTATAATCTCCACCTCTCCTTCTGCCCTTAACTTAGTGACTTATTCCAATTAGCCCTCACCAAACATCTTTGGCCACCTGCTCGTAGCAGAGGCTGCAGGCCCTAGCTGCCCTGAGATCTTCCATGGTTGTTTCCTGCTTCTCGTTCCAAAGCATGGCAGAAAAAGTCCCTCTCTCCCTGAATCTCCGTTTCCTCTTGGGACCTAGAAGTCCTGCTTGTACCTTACTTCCAGCAATTGGCCGCCAGCCTTCGCAATTGACAAGTCAAGAACCAACCGGGAAACAAGACCTTATTGACAGACCCTTCCCTTATAATAACCAAAATTCACCCCCACCCACTTTTTTGAAACAATATTTCACTGTGTAGTCAAGGCTGACCTTAAACATATAGTTTTTAAGTTCTGCTGAAGCCTGATCAGTAAAGAAAACTACATTGTTCTTAAAAAAATCTAAGAAAATCAATGTACAAAAGGAAAGGTGTATTTTGGCACACAGTTTCAGGCCATGGTAGTTTGGCTCCATTGTTTTGGGGGCTTGTGGTGACAGTACATTGTACCAGGGGCACATACTGTTCACCTCATAGTGGACAGAAGGCTGATAGAAGGGACATAGAATATCCCATTTAAGGTCATACCACTAATAACAATCTCCCTCCAACTAGACACCAGTCCTTGAACACATAAACATTTGGGGAACATTCCAGATCAGAACTATGGCCTTTGATCTCCAGAAGTTTGAACCAAAACAAACCAGGAATTGGATTTGGAATTGTGCATATAGTAGACAAGCCATCTTCCACTCAGATACCCTCTCTCATCTTTCTTTAAAGTTATCTGACCCTCGGGTGTTTTGTTTTAGCAACACAAAGTGTGTTAACAGTCTATTTCTTCATTCAGTTATTGAAGATATCAAGCTGCTTCTAAGTTTTGACAATAATGAGCAAAGCTACTCTAAACATTTGTGTGCAGGTTTTGTGTTGACACATCTATAGTCCCTTTTGGCAGACAGCAAGGAGTGTGTCTGCTGAATTATAGAAGTATGTATAATTTGGGAAAGGATTGGGCATCAAACTATGTTCTAAAAATGGCTTCATTGAACTTTCAGTGAACAAGACTTTGTCACATCCATACTAGTGTTTCATGTCTGTCAGTACTCTATATAATTTGCCTTTCCAGTGGGTTTTAAGTAGTGCTTAATGGAAATTACTGCTCTGTTTGTTTAGAGACAGGTTTTACCTTGCAGCCCAGGTTAGCCTTGAACTTATGATCTGCTAGAATGAGAGGTGAACCTGCCACACCATGTTTGAATTTTTATCTTCTTCATGATAGATCACATTGAACATTTTTTTTTTTGCACACTTGTTTGTGATCTTCTTTGGTGAAACTAAGTTTTATTTATTTTCCCCCTTTTCAGTTTGATTTTTCACTTTACTTTTACCAACTTCTTCATGGGTCTGTGTGTATATTTGACCCCCCCCCCCACACACACACACACACACTCCCCGACCTGCATGGCTGAGAGAATGAAGCACAGACACATGTACAGAAAAGCTGGATTAGGTGGGCTGTGCACTCTGATGGAGACACACCCTCAGCCAAGAAACTCAGCAAGTTTATTATTAAATACAACCAGGAAGTAGGGTTAGCTAACCTTGGTACAAGGAACAATCTCAGGTGTTAAGCATCTGGAAGGAGGAAGCTGTGGTCTATAGACACTGTAACCAGCTACACAGCAACACGGGCAAAGCTTTGCTGTTTTCCTGATCCTGACCTGGAGAAAGTTTTATGACTACCATGGCTCCAAGGCATTGGCATCCTTGGCATGGCCATGCTCATGTCAATCACACACATTTGCTCAGAATTTCATCCAATGCCCCCAACATACACACTGGATTTTCCCTATATGTTTGTTTGTATGTTGCATATTGTGATTGTTTGAATAGGTTTGATCTCCATAGACTCTTGTGTTTGAATGTTTGGGCCATAAGAAGAAGCACTATCCGGAACCCAGGAACTCTGCCTAACCAGTGACACAGGTTCCTTCCAGTCTGAGCTGGTGCCCTCAGCAGACCTTGGGAGCAAACTCCGCACCCAGTCCCACAACATCCAAAAGAAGTTCCACTCCTAGGTGCTCTAACATGCCCAGGACCACAGGATCTCAGGGCTGTGAAACAAAAAGAACTATACAAAGAATAAACAAAACCAGGAACTGGTTCTTGGAGAAAGTCAACATCATAGATATACCCTTAGCCAGACTAACCAGAGGACACAGAGACAGTATACAAACTAATAAAATCAGTAATGAAAAGGGAGACATAACAATGAACTATATCTTAAAATAATGATCCTGTCTCTTGAATATTAACAGTTGAAAATATTAAAATCATGTTCTACAAAAGAAAAGAGTGGCACTATTACAAGTGCCACTATTACAAGGTGTGGCCTTGTTGGAGTGGGTGTGGCTTGTTAGAGGAAGTATGCCCCTGTGGGGGCTGGCTACACCTAGTGTTGCACACAGTCTCCTTCTACTGCCCATGTATCAAGATGTAGAACCCTCAGTTCCTCCAGCACCAGGTCTCCCTATATACTGCTGTGCTTCCTGCCATGATAATAATGAACTAACCTTTGAATCTATCAACCAGCCACAAATAAATATTTTTCTTTATAAGAGTTGCCTTGGTCATAGGGTCTCCTTACAGCAATACAACCATAACTAACACACACACTTAGAGGTACCTGTGGTGTTGTAAATTACAATACAGAGAGAATTTAAATCAGACATGTATCAACAACTAAAAGTTCAGGAAATTGAAGGATCTGACTTCATCTTGCCCACTCAACTCAGGCCCACCTTATCCTGTGCTCTCCTCCTCTGCCAGTTTTCTGCCTGAATCCTTCTCCTTCTAACGGTGTCTGCCCAAATTTCTGTAATTCTTTTCTGTTGCTCAATAGCCAGGGACCCAGGACAGTTATTCACTGGGCAAGCTCTGTATCGTCTTAGGTGTTGGATCCGAGTCACCAGGCTGGTCTGTGACTATCTTACTGGCTGACTCCTCCCATGAGTCCAGGTTGTTTCTGGGTAATTCTCAGCTAAGTGCTGGTATTGGAAACAAACATAACAGCCTACATCTGACTGGTTCAGTCACAGAGATTTCTTTGAGTTCTTAAGCCCAAAGAGTCTTGTTTCTTAAAGGGTAATATGATAGCAAATTACATGTACATAGAACATCATCCATTTTCCTTGAATTCAATTATTTTTAAACTCTTTTTATTTATTTTTTGGATTTTGTTTTGTTTTGTTATGTTTTATTTTTGAGAAAGCATCTGTCTATATGCTTCTAGCTGGAACTCTCTCTGTGCACCAGGCTACTCTTGAACTCACAAAGATCCACTCTTTTCAGCCTCCCAGATGTTTGGATTAAAGGATTTCACCACTATACCCACTTTGAATTCCATTCTTTTTTTAAAAAAATAGATTTATTTATACACATAATAAATACACACTGTAGCTGTACGGATGGTTGTGAGCTTTCATGTAGTTGTTGGGAATTGAATTTTTAGGACCTCTGCTCACTTCCGGCCCTGCTCCTTCAGTCTCTGCTAGCTCCGGCCCCAAAATCTTATTTATTATTATAAATAAGTACACTGCTGCTATCTTCAGACACACCAGAAGAGGGCACCATATCTCATTACAGATGGTTGTGAAGCACCATGTGCTTGCTGGGATTTGACCTAAGGACCTTTGGAAGAACAGTCAGTGTTCTTAACCACTGAGCCATCTTGCCAGCCCCGAATTCCATTCTTGATTTACACACACAATAAAGACTTTCGGTCTTTTAGTCTTAAACATTATTTATTTCTATATTGATCATATCTGAAGTGTGCCAAAGATTCCGATTGGGCAAAAGGTTATCATGCTACTTGCTTAACTTTTTTATTAATTTTGTAATTATATATGTACAGAAAACTTAGCATTGTGCATTTAGCCCAGCTTAGTAGCGAGTTCTTTAGCCTTTACCTTTTCCAGCTTGCCAATGAGAGCCACAGACTTAGGACCCAGGACGTTGCCTCTCCAGTGTGACATATCTCATCATATCTGCCATTTTAATTGGTCCTAATACCTTCCATCAGCTTAGCCAGAGTACTCTTGTCTTCCTAGTTAACCTTCCTGGAGGTAACAGTGGCGCACGTCTTCCTGTGGATCAGCCAACTCAGCCTGGCCTTCCTTGATGATGCAGTAGAAGATCCCCATCTTTCAATACAGGACAGGTAGGAAAACCACTGGCTCAATGGAGTCTATGTTAGGGGCAATCACCATCAGCTGAGTCTTCTTGTTCTCCACCAAGGTGGTGACTGTATTGAGCCCTGCTTGAAGGACAGGTAGTCTCTCAGTTAGGACATCCTCTTTGCCAGTTTTCCAGCAGCTTTCTTTTCAGCAGGGGTCAGTAGCCTTTGCTTCTTCTGTTTGTGTCTGGCCTGTACTTGTGAGCAAACTTAAGCAGCTGGGTAGCTGTTTGCAGGTCCACAGCTTGGGGGAACTGGTTACTGGCAGGAGGTATTGAGCCACTTATAAAGGATGCTTTTTTTGCCACTCGTACTGGCTATTCCTGGTTGTCAACTTGACTATTTCTGGAATGAACCACAACCCAGAATTGGAAGGCTCACCAGTGACCCTAATCTGGAGGCTGGGAGATCAAAGTTTCTGACCTGGTTCTTGGTATGGAGATCTTGAGGCATCGTGGCTATGGATTCCAGAAGAATAAGACAGGGAGATCTCTGAGTTCAAGGTCATCTGGGATTAAAGGTGTGGTGGCACACACCTTAAATCTGGGCTACACCTTCTGCTGGAGACTACATAAGGACATTAGAAGAAGGAAGGCTCTCTCTCCTCTTCTCTCTCTCTCTCTCTCTCTCTCTCTCTCTCTCTCTCTCCTTCGCCTTCGCCTGCTTGCTGTGTGGGACTGAGCAACTGCTAGATCCTTGGACTTCCAATCACAGCTGCTACTGACCATTGTTGGGAGTTGGACTGCAAACTCTAAATCATCAATAAATTCCTTTACTATATAGAGACTCTCCATAAGTTCTGTGACTCTAGAGAACCCTGACTAACACACCACTGAAACCTGATGTAGCAGGGCCATTTGATGAAGCACGCATGAGATCTTCTGGAGCTGAATGTCCTGCCCAATGCTGAAGTTCTTGGACCTTTTCTCAAACTACTGGCAAAACACTCATAGACACAAAAATTATCACCAGGCCTATATAATAACCGATTACTTAAAATCAGCCAGTCACTAATTCAGCTGAGACAAAATACAGTCCATTATTGAGTATGTGTGTATGTTCACACGTGAAGATCAGAGGACAATTTGTAGGATTCTGTTCTCTGCTTCCACCCATGGGGATTAAACTCAGGTCTTCAGGTACTTTAGCTGCTTAGCCATCTCTCTAGCATCATAGTCATTAATTATTACAGAGGCAAACATTGTAGAGAACCATTACATTGCATTTTTAACTGATTTGTCCTAAATATAAATGAATAATCCTTTGGGTTGACAATTTCAAAAATGACTTTTAAATACTGAGTTGGTTTGGCCTAATCTCTGAACTGTGAGGAGGACTGGAAATGAGGGAACGTGATGTAAATATCAAATCACATCCAAAGGATATCAAAACCCAGCAAAGGCCTTGACTACATGCGTCCTTTCACATTCTCCCTTAGGGAGTACAGAGACAAAGAAGAGCTATCTATGGCAGGATAATAACAGTACCAGAAGCAACTCTACCATTATATATATATATATTTTTTTTTTCAAGACAGGGTTTCTCTGTATAACCCTGGCTGTGCTGGAACTCACTCTGCAGACAAGGCTGGACTCAAACTCAGAAATCCACCTGCCTCTGCCTCCCAAGTGCTAGAATTAAAGGCATGTGCCACCACTGCCCGGCTTTACCATTATAATTCTATCTTCATCACGTGACAAGTATTCTTGGTTGGCAACTTGACTGTATCTGGAATGCTCTATAATCCAGAAATAGAGGGCACACCTATGAAATATTTTTTGCTTGGTTTGAAGTGAGTGAATTTACATCTGATCCATTTCCCACCTTTGAGGTGGGACACACATCTTTGATCCAAATCTTTTTTTGTTTGTTTGGTTTTTGTTTTGTTTTGTTTTGGTTTTGGTTTTGTTTTTGTTTTTGGAGACAGGGTTTCTCTGTGTAGCCCTGGCTATCCTGGAACTCACTGTGTAGACCAGGTTGGCCTCGAACTCAGAAATCCACCTGCCTCTGCCTCCCAAGTGCTGGGATTAAAGGCGTGCGCCACCACGCCCGGCCTTTTTTTTTTTTAAGATTTATTTATTTCATGTATGTGGATATATAGTTGCTGTCTTCAGACACACCAGAAGAGGGCATCAGATCCCATTACAGATGGTTGTGAGCCACCATGTGGTTGCTGGGAATTGAACTCAGGACCTCTGGAAGCGCAGTCAATGCTCTTAACTGCTGAGCCATCTCTCCAGCCCTTTGATCCAAATCTTGAGGCAGGAAGACACAACATCCATCGTTAATTCAGATCTTGAGGAGGGAAGACAGACCTTGAATCTGGGCCATACCTCCTGTTGGAATATTATATAAGGACATGAAAGAAGAAAGCTTTTGCTCTTTACTTGCTTGTTCATGCCTTGCAAGTAAGTCCATTCCTTCACTGGCATTAGGGCCTACTGGTTTATAATTCCAGCATAGAACTGAAGACCAGCTGAGATATCCACCCTCTTGGACTGAACAACTACTGGTTTCTTAGGCTTTCCATTAATCACCTTCCATTGTTAGATTAGTTGGACCATAGCCTGTAAGTGATTCTAATAAGTAATATATATACATAAATATACATACACACATATTTATGACTTATAATTGATTATTATTACATATAATTTTATATCAAATCATTATATATATCATATAAATATATTAGTATAATATTAATTATATGGTATGTATCATATACATGTTTATGATATATCATGTATATATCATATATATGTATATGATTACATGTCCTATAACAATACAATATATTATATAATTATATGTGTTTATAATATTCTATCATATATGTGAATTATATAGTATATAGGATATAATTATATCATGTGATATATAATATATGTATAATATGTAATATATTACACACACACACACACACACACATATATATACATATTTTATTCTGTAAGTTCTGCTACTCTAGAGAACCCTGACTAATATTGCAAAATAACCCCAGATCCCTATATTCTAAGCTAGACCAATAGCTTACATTCCTATTTTTAAGAGACATTTCTACTTTAAGAAATTTAATTATAGTTGCTTTTTCTATTCTGGTCACTCTCTCTTCTGGCCCATTTTCTAATTTACAACTTAAGTGATCCTAAAATGATGATACTAGCTTATTCTTTAGCAGAATACAAACAGTGGCAAGAAAATCAGCCAGGCTCCCCTGAGGCTGGGTTGTCTGGAACTCAGACTTGAGTTTTTCAGCTCCATATGATTAGCGTATGCATCCATAGCACATGGCACTTTACTTTCATAGTATTTGCCAACTCATAGTTAAACGTTGACTTGATATTATCCTTTTTGCCTGTGTAAGGTTAAGAGCCATGAAAAGTGGGTAACATGTTTTCCCACCAATATGTATTTTAACATTTGTTTCAGCTGGTGCCGATCAGCATTTGGGGGACATAGGTAGGAGGAACAGCTTGCTCTCTGTCACACTCAACAACCAAGGGCATTTCTTAGACTTTCAATATCTAGACTAGAGCCAAACTGTGAGTTTAGATGCAGAAAAGAATTTTAGGGCTAGCTGAGTTTATGAAGCCAAGTTGGGGATTAAGAAAAATCCTTTAATACAGGTTGAAGCATGAAGGTTAACAGAAAGAGGTTAAGAGAAACACCAAGAAAATAAATACCTGAGAGCATGGAGTGGGCACCCCAAAGAAGAGTGTCCCCCCATTGCGCCCCTCCTCCAGGCCAGGGAGAGTCACAGCTCATTGTGCTTGACAACACTCAGGTATAGGATTTTGGTAGGATTTGAAGTTACTATCTTGAAAGGGTTGCTAAGATACCTGAAGGACAAAACTGGGTGATCGATCATCTTTACCGTAAAAAAAGTTTAAGACTCTGGCTTGAGATTCTCAAATGTCTGGGAAAGTAATGAGGCCTTACGCAGGTCATATACAGTCAGGCCTTAATCCTGCTTCACAGTTACTTTTACATAAAATATCTATATACAGAAGAAATGTAACCTTGATGTCAGAAGCTTTTCCTTCCATATCCCTGTAATTCCTGTCTGTCTGTCTGTCTGTCTGTCTGTCTGTCTTCTTCTTCTTCTTCCTTCTTCTTCTTCTTCTTCTTCTTCTTCTTCTTCTTCTTCTTCTTCTTCTTCTTCTTCTTCTTCTTCTTCTTCTTCTCTCTCTCTCTCTCTCTCTCTCTCTCTCTCTCTCTCTCTAAGATAGGATTTCTTTGTGTAGCCCTGGCTATCCTGGAACTCACTCTGTAGACCAGGCTGGCCTACAACTCATAGATCCACCTGCCTCTGCCTCCGCAGTGCTGCAGTTAAAGGCTTGTACCACCTTGCCCAGCTAATTCATGTCTTTCTATTTTGTCTCAGTTTCCCCATAGTCTCGTAGTCTCAAGAAGTCTGAAAATCGATCTTTTATGATTTCTTCTGTACCAAAGAGAGATAGATCCTAAGATTGGCTGTTGGAGATTAGTTCTAATTAAGTCAATAGGAAATCTGCATGTCCAAATGCTAAAGGTCCTTGTCCCTAATTGCTTTTTGACTGATCAATAAAGATGCCAGTGGCCAATGGCTGGGCAAAGAAAGACTGGATGGGACCGTTAGATTATGCAGGCGTGGACACAGGGGAAGGAGATGGAGGATCCTCGTGATGTGGTGGCAGGCGGAAGAGATTAAGAGCAGCAGAGGGAAGCTCATCAGAAACATAGGAGGAAAGGGAAAGCGGCCCCTAGAAGGACTGCCCAGAAGTGTCTGGGGCAGCAAAGACCAGTAGGCCTCACAGAAAGTAACAGGCCAGCAAAGTTAAAGGTAAATTTAGAAGGTGTTGAGCCAGGAGTACCAGAGGGAAAAGTATGCTAGCCAAGGGAGGACTAAAACTGCCCAGCTTTTGAGAAGCCAAGGCATTTCAAAAGTAAGCTAATGTGTGTATGTGTTTCATTTGCGGATCCAATGAGTTCCTGGGCAGGTGGTTGGAAGTAAGCTTCCCACAGGGAGCACAAAGTGGTATAGCCAAAACTCATTGCTACAATTAGCACCCAAAATAGCCCTTATAAAGTGCCTGATAACTATAAAGGTAGTAAGTCATTAAAATTCAGGGCAGGGCCTGGAGAGATTGTTCAGTAGGTAAAGGGTCTTGCCTGCTGACAACTGCAAGCTGGACGACATGAGCCCAATCTCCAGAACCCACATAAATATACAAGAAGAAAACTGATTTCACTCATCGTGTTCTGACCCTCACACAGAATAGATAAGAGCTTTTAGGTCTTACTGTGCAGCAAGTGGTCTTACAATAACTTTTTGAGTATAGGAATGAGACCCTACAGACTACACATACTGATGACCCTACAGACTACACATACATATTCTGCATAATAATATTATATACAATATAAAAGAATGTGGAGTGGAGTTATGGAAATTAGCATGAATTATAATCACTGAGCATATAGTATATCAACTGTTCATAAAAGGAAAGCCATAAAAATAAACCAAAGCATAGAAGAAATAGAACTTATTTTTGAATTACAGCTGGGTAGGTGTTAGCTGTCATATATTGTTTGTCCTATCCCTCCCCCCCCTTCTTAAAAAAAAACACTTTAAACTTAGAATGTGTTGGGGTGGTGGCTATGTCAAAGTTCACATAAAGAAGTCAAATAACAACTTTTATGAATTGGATCCTCTCCCTCTGCCATGTTGGGCCATGGGACTGAACATAGATCACTTGGCTTGGCAGCAGGCACCTTTATTGCTGAGCTATCGTGCAAGCCCTGGATGCTGCCTTTTCAAGTCGAGTTTAGCTTTTGGTGTTCCATTTTGTATTACTACCAAACATGTCTAAGAACACAAATAGGAAGTCACACAATTTTTTTTTTTACTGTGAAGTTTGTTTTAAATAGTCAGGTTCTTTTTAGTTTTGATAAGAGAGGATCTGAAATAATTTGTAGATGAAAAACATCCTTTAGTAACAACAGTCAGTCATGCAATAGGAGAAGAAATTCCTTTTGTATACTTTTTAAAGAGGAAGTGGGGTCCCTGATTAGAGATCAGGCCTGGCTATAACTTGAATATGCATTGGAGCCACTGCATGCTGAGAGTTTAAAAATGAAATGGTCATAAATCGGTCACCTTGGGTCTGAGTGACAGGATCCTGTTGCTCCATCCTACCTAAGATCACTTGGCTTTAAGAGCTTGTCTTCTGTGCTGGGGATGCAAGGGGAGCTGCAGAGGGGCATGGTAATGTTCTTTACAGCAGCAACATTTATGATCTACGAGAGGTCAGGGAAGCTTGTTTGTTTGTTTTTTGTTTGTTTTGTTTTTCGAGACAGGGTTTCTCTGTATAGCCCTGGCTGTCCTGGAACTCTCTCTGTAGACCAGGCTGGCCTTGAACTCAGAAATCTGCCTGCCTCTGCCTCCCAAGTGCTGGGATTACAGGCGGGTGCCACAGGGAAGCTTTTTAGGGGTAATTCTTAGGGGGTTAGGAATGCTTTGACTCCTGCAGTTCCCTCTATCAGTAGTGCCAACTGTTGGAATGGGCCAAGGTCATGCTGACCATGGAATTTTCCTTGCAAGCGTTTCGGACATTTTCTTCTGTGTTGACCCTTCCCTTTGTGGAATGTACACTGGAGTCCAACCTGTGGTTATTTGGCCTCTCTGATAGAGAGCAGAGGTAACCCACTGGTGCTATAGAGCCCATTCAGAGCTGGTCCACAATCCCTTGGGATCTAGCTGACCTGAAGGTAAGGACCAGACTGCTGGCTTTCCTTTTAGCTCCGATAAAAGTTTAATTTCCTTTGGGTTTTACATTCTTTCCTCGCCTATACCCTTTCTTTTTGGCTTGGGCCTTCAAGTACAGTTATTGAACACTCAGAAGATCAGTCACACCAGTATTGAAGATCAAATAATGACTTAAAATTTTAGTTATTGCTGGGCGTGGTGGCACACGCCTTTAATCCCAGCACTCGAGAGGCAGAGGCAGGCGGATTTCTGAGTTCTAGGCTAGCCTGGTCTACAAAGCGAGTTCCAGGACAGCCAGGGCTATACAGAGAAACCCTGTCTCGAAAAACAACAAAACAAAACACACAAAAAAAAACCCCCACAAAATTTTAGTTATTGTATGACACTTAATATCTTGACAAATTTTTAATTATCCCTTCAGAACTTCATATATGTATACAATCTATTTTGATCTGTATCTACCCCCAACATATTCTCTTCTAGCTTTGTGGGATTTTATTTCTTTTTTAAAAATAACTGAGACCAGTAAGTTTTGCTCATGCGTGCATAGGTGTGGGGTCATCAACAGGAAAATGGGTAACCTACATGGGGCCATACTAACAAAACTTACCCTCCTCCCCCATAGCGGCTCAGGTGTCCAGAGCTCCTCCCCATCCATGCTAGAAGATGGCCTTCCACTGCACTCCTCCCTGTCTTCTGGCTCTTACATTCTTTCCTTGCCCGCCCTCTTCCATAAAGTCCCCCCTCTATCTTAGGGGACAATGACATAAGTTAATTATCCTGATTTGAATTCTTTTTAAAACAGGAACTCACTATGTCACCCTGGCAGACCTGAAACTGGAAGCTGGAATTAAAGGTGTGTGTGTGTGTGTGTGTGTGTGTGCTACCACACCCTTCTAAAATAGTTACATTTTTAATGAAAACACAGGAAGCTGTAAACTGAAACTGGATGGTTTGGAACTCCCCATCTGGCTGCTGTACCCCTGGAGATTTACCTGTCTCTGCCTCCTGAGTGCTTAGATTAAAACTGTATACCAACCACTACAGCCATTTTTTTTTTTTTTCTTCCTAGTTTGGTTTTTCAAGACAAGGTTTCTGTGTAGCCCTGGCTGTCCTGGAACTAACTCTGCTACCACTGCCCGACCTGCTGCCTTCTTTTTTGAGACAGGGTTTCTAGGCAGCTTTGGCTGTCCTGGAACTTGCCCTGTAGACCAGGCTGGCCTTGAACTCAGAGATCCATTTGCCTCTGCCTCCTTAGTGCTGGGATTAAAGGTGCGTGTATGTGTCACCATTAGACTTAGAGCATGTGGGTTTTTTGTTTGTTTGTTTTGTTTTCTCGTTTCCTCCCAAAATATTGACATGGGGTTATTGGTCCTCTTTAATCTCTTGATCTCTCAATCTCTGTCTGTGATGTTCCATTCCTTAACAGACTCTGCTTGTGCCTTTACTAACTAGACGTAGGCAGGTCTCTGTGAGTTCAAGGCCAGCTTGGTCTAAAAGGCAAGTTCCAGGTCAGTCTGGGCCACACAAAGAGACCATCTCAAAACAAACCAAACTCTCTCTTTAATAAGCTTATCAGAACAGCTCCTAGTAGAGACGGCTGGAGCTGAGGCTTCTCTTTCTTTCTTAAAACTCTTGTCACACTGCATACAATTTTATCTGTTTGTTTATGTGTCAATATTACCATGTGGTCACCATAAATGCATTAATACATGTAGACAATATACTGATTTTAAATTACTCGGATTTGTATTACTTGTCAATTTTAACTTACACTATTGATAAGTTTTGTTAGCATCAACAGCTTGATTTTAAAATGACTTTGTTGTTTAAATTGGACAAGATAAATTATAAAGCTCTTCTTTTTAAAATGGAAGAATAAAAAGAGACAGACAATAAGGTATGCTCTATTTAAAAAAAATCTCTGAAGTTATTTTTATCCTCATAATTACGGTTTCCATTAGTCTCTAGCGCTTCAGGCAAGAGCATCCTTCATCATGACTGCCTTACCCTGACAAATGGACAGGGAGGGCATTTTTCTCAGTAAACTGCTGTGATAAATAAGGAGACCCTAAATGAAAAATAGATGACACTGAAATGGCTGGTAAATGGTAGCAGTTAGTTTTATTATTTACTAGTTTACAGAAATAAATCCCAAAGATCCTAGGACAAATGACCCAAACTAAGTCTGAAATACATTACTTGACCATAGCAATATAACCCCGAAATAGGTTTTTAAAATGTATTATGTACCGGTTAGTCCACTTGCTGTGCAGGGAGCAGTTAGATTTGGAGCATCAGGGCAGCACCCCTCCCCCACACTACTTCCACAATATCACAAATACAAAATCTAGAAATGAGGTTCGTGTGTCCCAGTCAAGGCCAACCCTAGGGTACCTTAGAGATAGGCCTAGGGTTTTTAAATACCCGAAATGAAGGACCCTAAGTGCATAAATGCCGTTAAGGTAGCCCTTCAAGGCCTACGGTTCTTAAATACCCGAAGTGAAGGACCCTAAGTGCATATTTGTAGCTAAGGTAGTAGCCCTTATGGATTTCGGCAGAGACATTTTGTGACCAGAACCCACGGAGAGACCAGCAGAAAGCTTCTTCTGTTCGTGCTCTGGGCAGGTACCCAGCACCTTGCCCTTGCCTGGGGTCCGGCTTGTTTGTCCCTCTTGCTCCATCTCATCAGGCTTGTCAGGGTTCTCCGTGCTTCACTGGAATAGTAAATTTCCAGGGGTTTCTATAGGCTGGCTTAACAGTTCAGAACGGCGGCGCGGGGCTGGGGCTGGTGGGCGGTCCTAGCTCAGAGCTGGCAGCGCACCGCGACCTTGGGCGGTGGCAGGCGGAGCTGCGGCGACACCCGGAACCCTGCCAGCCTCCTCCGGGCCGTGCCTTCCCGTCCCGCGGGGAGGGGACCCCGGCGGAGCTGGGGACGAAGCGTGAGAAACTGGGCTGGTGTGGGTGGCTGAGGGCGGACAATAGGGTTAAAAATAGAAGCGCTGCCTCCGTGGACCCGCCGCAGCAGCTCCACCCAGGGCCCCGCGGGCCGGAGGGTGACTGGGCGACGGTGACCGCAGCCTCCGGACTCGCCCCGCCCCCAAGTGCGGCCCCGCCCCCGGCTAGTGCCTGCAGGTCAGGGGCGGGGCCTCGTCCCGCGACGTCATCGCGCCGCGGGCGTGCCGACCGGGTTTTCGCTGACGCACAGGCCCCGCCCCCGCCGCCCTTTCCCTCAGATCCCGAGCGCCGGTCAGAGCCAGAGCGTCAGTCGTCGGGATCGCTGAGCGGTGTGCATCTGGTCAGGCGTCCGCTCGCTGCCCGGAGTCGCGCAGAGTCTCTGGCGAACGCGGAAGCCCGAAGAGCGCAGTCCTCGGGCCCCGTCGGCGCTCAGGCCTCTCCGCGCGCCTCCTCACTCGGCCGGGACGTCGCTGTGGAGGCGTGAGGTGCCGGCGGCCGGGCGCCTGGAGCGGCGCTAGCCCCGCGGCCTGCGGTTCTTCTCCTCCCCCGCCGCCCTCCCACCCGAGCTGCGGCGGGGCTCGGCCGCCTCGGCGCTTCTGCACGAACAAAGGAGGCCTCCGCGGCGCCAGCGCAGCTCCGCCTGCGCTCCGCTCCGCTCCGGCCCGCGGCGGCCGCTAGCCAGCCCTTCCCGGAGGCCTCAGCCCGGCCCACCGCCCGGCGTCGCGCGCCAGCTCGCTAGTGCATCCGGGCCCCCGCAGGGTAAGTGGCGCGAGCCGGGACGGCGCGGGGGCGGGAGCACGCCCGATCGGCGAGCACAAAGACGGGCCCGGCCGGGCCAGCGGGCTGGACGGGACAATGCCCGGCGTGCCGCGGCGCCGGGTGCCGGCCGGCCGACCGACCGACAGGATAGACAATGGCAGAGGCGGCTACTGCCGCGCCTGGCTCCCTGCACAGCCGAGTTGTTCCGGCGAGGGACCGTCGAGTGCATGACTCAGTGGTTTTTGGAGCAGGCCCTACCGGGCTTCCCGGAGCGCGGCCTGCGCTGCGAGGGGGGTGGGGGGCCTCTGGGTCCCGAACTCGGTCGAAATCGCTGGAACCGGGACTGACGGCTCTTCTCCCGGAGGGTTTTTAGTTTTTTCCAATGCGGTTAAGCTTCTCCCTCAAAATCCTTTGCATGGAAGCAAGTCGAGCGCCTCTCCCTTTGTTTCTTTCCTACGTGAACATTTGTGAAGTTGACATTTTGCTTGCTTTCCGTGCACTCCGTGTAGTTGTATTCTGAGGGAAGGTATTATAAGCTAACTGTCGATTGGAGCTGCCTAAGAATATTACCTGAGATAATTAGAAGAAAATAATATATAGGTCAGAGCCTCCTTTCTTAAAATCGGTATTTAGTAATCAAGGGAATAGTAAGATAGTAATTAATTTTATCTTATTTTGATTTTTTTAGGTGAGATTTCATTATTCAACTGCTGAAAATATTTCACTTTTACATTTCAAGTTTGTTTTTGAAGTGTCTCGCCCCAAAATAAGGGATTTCTTTTAGTTGTTCTAAATTGTTTTGTGGCTGGAACCGGTATTAAGTATGGAAAGAAGCTCTTAGAAAAAAAAAACTATTTGACTGTTTGGCAGAGGTGTCTGAAATCTGGAGACTAAGGACTTGCACAAGGTCAGGCTTAGTAGCACATTAGAGTTTAGAGTTCGGGTCTGACCTCGAGGTTAGGGAGTGATCTTGCCATTTTGAACCATTGCCATTTTGAACCATGGTATGCACCTGAAACAGCTATTCCATACTTTAAAAGAAAACTTCATTCATTTCAGATTTTGAGTTGGAAAATCATTTTTAGTCCAGTGAGGTTTGTTTTAAGCTATGAGCTAAGAAAGAAAAAGCGTGAATTTAAACAAAACAGAGCATTCTAGCTATGCGGGAAAGGGTTTATGGATGACAAAGTTTTTAACAACTTGTTTTGCACCACCCCCGCCCCAGCCCCAATGTAAGGACAATACAGTATATCTAAACTAACAAAAACCCTATAGTTATAGTAACTGTAAAGAGTATTTGTGCTTCCATTCTTTCTCCTACTTATTGTGCCTACTTACTCTCCCCTTGCCCCACTTTTAATATTCACAATTTACTTTATGATTTATTCTGCTTGGGTATTGTGGATTGAAGGTGAGGCTGTTCTCTGATCCTGCATTAGAAAAACTTGGAGGCATTAATTGCATTTTGTTATGTGAGATATGTGAATGCTGCATCGTTAGTTCTTGGGGTTGTGTAGGAGTTGGCAGGCTCTGAGATATAAATAGAAGCTGATTTCAGAGGCCCCTGTTGACTAGGCTTTATGTGAGAGCCTCCATCCAGCTCAGCTTGTCACATTGCAGCCTTGTGACAGGCTGAAGCGCCCTCCCATGTGATCTAAGCTTCAGAGAAGTATTAAAGCAAGCTGTGCACATGTGATGGCATTTAAAATCTGACTTACTAGAAGGGAAGAAAACTATTGTCTTAGTTCTTGATATTTCTGTGTCTCTGCCTAAGATTTTAGTTGTTTTCTTAAGATCCTTATCTATGTGGGAGGAGGCCTTGGGTGGGATATTCTTCTTTACCATAAGAAAAGTGCTTTCTTATTAATAACTAAGGATTGTTGATGTGATCTGTTTGTTGGTCTTTGGCCGGTGTCCTCTGAAGTAGTCTAGTAAGTGAGATTAGCATAGTTTCTCGAGCAGGCTGATAAAAGCCTAACTTTTTGCATAGGGTAAAGGGCAGTACACTGCCCGGTGAAAATGAAGATATATAATTTATTATTTGAATCTTTTTTTTTTCCGATGCTTATGTTTTATGTTACACTCGGCATTTTAAAACCTCAGCTAAAAGTGTTTATTAAACTGCACAAGTAATCTTGAAATATTTACACTGTCCTGCTCTGAAATGAGTCAGCTAAATTCCACTCACTATTTAAAGAGACAGTGTCAACTAAATTACTACTATTGTTCTAAACTGTGGCTTTTAATCACTGCAAACAAGCTTGATTTGCTCAAAATAAGGTGCCCTTGTGCTTGGGTGGGGTAGGGGGAGGGAGATTGCTGTCCTTTAACTATTCAAGACCTGCTACTCATTGTCAGGATTCTGTCCTGGTCAAATTGATTATTTTCCTTCTTTCATTTTTTAATTTTGGTAAAGAGTTAATTGGGTGTTTCATACTGTGTGATATTTGGGAAAAATGGGTGACCACAATTTCCTTTTAACCAAATACTGCTATATTTTTTACAAAATTTTTCAAAGATAAATTTTCCTAATGTGTATTTTTCTCTTATACAGTGGGAAACTTAGTAAATTTAGCTCATTTTAATGCTAATGTAAACAACTTTGGAAAAGTCATGGTATAGTTGCTATTTTAAGTTTTCTGGTAGCCTAACATTAAATATTAATCATGACTAAACATTTTTTTTATATTACTTTACTACATTAAGTTTTGGCTTAGAAAAATTTGGGGCTTTGACAGGAAAAAAAAGTACTTTTAAAAGTTAATAGACACTGGAAAAATTTGGGGCTGATAATTTTCAAGTTTCTAGATGAGGTTACAGGTAGCTGCCTTAATGGAAGTATTACTTGATGGGGCCCAACCAAGTATGTCTTTTAAGAAAGGTACTGCTGGGTGTAGTCTTTAAAAAGTTATAGGTGGGCCATAAAGATGGCTCAGCTATAAGAGTGCTTGATTTTTGTAAGAAGGACTCACTCACTTGATTGCTCACAAAGCTGTTAACTGGAACTCCCTACAGTTGCTGGGAGTTGAGCACCAGGGATATATGTGCGCATACATACACACATACATGCATACATACGTACATAAAAGGCAGATATTTACATCATAAAATTATCTTAAAAGCTGTAGGGCTAGCTGGGTGGTGGTGGCGGCGCTCGCCTTTAATCCCAGCACTTGGGAGACAGAGGCAGGTGGATTTCTGAGTTTGAGGCCAGCCTGGTCTACAAAGTGAGTTCCAGGACAACCACCAGGGCTACACGGAGAAACCCTGTCTGGGGTTTTTTCCTCCCTATTTTATGTTTAGCCTATTGAAGTAACCATTATTTGAATGGTTAGCCTGTAGAACAAGAACAGAAAGTAAAAAATGACAGGTTTCTAAAATTGATTCAGACAACCCGGATAACTGGCAAGCTGACATTCTCAGATCTCAGAAACTAAAATTAAATAGTAGCAAGATAAAATCGTACACTTTAGTGTTCAATGGTATAATTTCTTTTTGGTCCTCAAACAGTTCTTTAACTCTCACTGTTTTAAAGTCAACAAGATAACTGCTTAATTCACACAATTTTGGTTTTTGTTAGTAACAGATTTGGTGTTTAGAAATAAATAGCAAAGATATAGTGGTGATTGTATTTAAATTTATTTTTGTGACATGCTAATTTCTGAAATTCTTTTTATTTATAGAAGAAAAATATGGCTCAGGAGACTAACCAGACCCCAGGGCCCATGCTGTGTAGTACAGGATGTGGCTTTTATGGGAATCCTAGGACAAATGGAATGTGTTCTGTTTGCTACAAAGAACATCTTCAGAGACAGCAGAATAGTGGCAGAATGAGCCCAATGGGTAAGTTGTTTCCAAGAAAAAACACTTGAACTGGTGGAGAGAAAAATCTAAGAATCAAGAGAATGTGGAAAACTCAAGGAGAGAATGCCTGACTGACAAGAACTAACTAAGACAACAGCCCAAGTGCTTGGCGTGACTACCTCGGGAACACATGACTGTTCTGCAGACTTCTTATAACATTCTTAGTTTTCTTTTTTGAAGTTTTGTTTTATACATGTGTTCTTTGGGATATGACTTTTTTTTTGTCTGAATGTCAAGTATAGGATTGCAGTGCAGTGAAGGTGCTTAGATCGCTAAATTAAATGCAAGTATTAATGCTTACTAAATCTTTACTAAGTGGGGTTTTTTAGTGCTCATTTGTTTCTTACTTACAGAGTTCTCTTTTTAAATAGGGACAGCTAGTGGTTCCAACAGTCCTACCTCAGATTCTGCATCTGTACAGAGAGCAGATGCTGGTTTAAACAACTGTGAAGGTGCTGCTGGCAGCACATCTGAAAAATCAAGGTAAGAGTGAACGTTTCTGAGTTTCTCTAATAGAAAATCAAGCTGTCTTTGCTATACACATAATCATCAAGGTGGTTGTATCAGGTGGCCTTGGCTTTGTCTACCTTGAGTACTGAAGGATTCCATCTATGGATCATTGAGTAAAGGTGTATATCACTACATACTCCATAAACCCTGCAAGGCCACTGTTAATGTTGTGTTCTCATTTCCTTGAAATTGAGGGTTAGGGATTGAAAGAGTAAGACTTGCAGTGCCTCACAAAGTGTGTTTCAACACAGCTGCTCCTTTTGTCCTTAAATTATAGGCACAGTTAAAACACTTTCTAGATATACAGTGTGATACTATACAAATATGCAGCCATGAGTTGATGAGCCATTTATCAAATTACTTTCTTTATTCTTACTCATTTATGCTAAGCAACCAATATCTTTCCAAATTTAAGTTAATCTGGTGCCATTTGATCATGTTGGAAATAACACATAATTTAAAGTTGAATTGACAACTTATCTCAAAAAATAGTACCCTTAACATCTTTAAAAATAATTGTTTGCTTGAACTCAAATAGAAATGTGCCTGTGGCTGCCTTGCCTGTAACTCAACAAATGACAGAAATGAGCATTTCAAGAGAGGACAAAATAACTACCCCGAAAACAGAGGTGTCAGAGCCAGGTATGCTTTTTAAGTTTAATACTAGTTCAGTTCTGAATTTTTTGCACTGTGAGAAAGACTTGAGTTGGTGACGGGATTCTCTCCTTTCCATTGAAGGAGCACAGGGAGAGCTGTAAAGTATAGGCCAAGCAAAGAAACAACATCAAAAATAGAAACTAGTATCTTCATCCTGTTGTGCTCATCCCTTCATTACCCTCACTCTTAAAAACAAATCAAGTAGTCTGGAAACTGGAAAGAACTTAATGACTTTAAAATTCAAGACCATAGGGAGATTATAGTAACTTTAGTCTCAGCCCTGTCAGTGTTGTGGTAAAGAGAAAGCATACTGAATGCTGAGAGTTGTAAGAGTGTGGGATCCTTATTACCTGTGCTGTGAAACTTTAAAGGTATGGGAGGTTTTTTTTTTTTTTTTTTCAGTGAGCTAAATAGCTTTGGAGCTATTTTTATAGCACAACCAGAGGTTCCCTAATGTCACAAGAAGACTGAATTGTTCTTTGTTCACATGACTTACTCAAATCAGTTTTATTTGTTTATGGTAGAGAAGAGACAGTGAAGTAGAAAATCATTGTGGGGGAAAATGTTGGGTATTTTAGTCTGTCTTAAACTTAATGATGTACCAGTTTGGGGGGTTTTGTTTTCTCCCTTACTATATCAGTTTCATCAAGTCAGATTATTGGGTCATGAAATGGAAGGTGAATCTGTATTTAAAATGAGTTCTACTTTGGAAAAACTGACCAAATTTTGTTTTATACATACACACAAATTACTTGGAAGTAGATCAGCTAATAATATAATTGTTGTTACTTGATATAAATCTGTGATTTCCTATTTGTCTTCCTCTTATTTTTCTATCCTCCCCTTCCTTTGTATGTCTGAGGAGCTTTTGAATGTTTTAGGTGTGGGCAAAGAAATGGCTAACGTACAACATTCTCAAGACTCATACATTAAGGAAAATTGTATTAATGTATCATAGTAGCTTGAGAAAGTAGGCGGAATATTTTCGTTGGTCTACCACAAGACTCTTGATCCCATTATATATTGCTAATTGAGAAGTTGACATAAACGCAATCTGCTTGTCCTAGGAATTTGATAATACTGAGAGCTTTGAAATTGGCGTATTATTTAGGCAATGGTTTTAGTATTGTATGTGCCTAAATGTGCTATTCTTAGTGTTTGGATTAATCCTAAGGATTTACAGTTTACAGTTAGGTTTAATATAAGTACTCACAGTTAAGTTTATACATAAATACAGTTAGGTTTTATACAAGTATAAGTTTTTTTTTTTGTCTTCTGAAGAACTAGTAGGATGACGCTTTAATATAGCAGTCTGCAGTTTTTCATTATGACCACAAATCCTAATAGAAATTACCAAAAGGATTTTTTTTAAAGTTGCATGGTGATGGCTTTTTATATGTCTCTTTCTTAGTCAAAGTGAAAAAGTAAGTTAGGTCTTCAAAAAAATTCCTGTTCTAAAGCCCAGTTTGGTAGTGATCTGTAATCCTAGCACACTTATGTATTAGACAGAATGGTGGCCTCCAGTTCAAGGACAGCCTGGCCTAGACAAGACTATGTGTCAAAATAATAGAAACAAATCCTCTCTGTCTGAAAATTCTTCAGTAGTTTAAAATTAATACTTCACAAACATATCTTATGTTTGATAGTATTTGTTTAAAATTTTAGAAAGTGGCTGGCTGTTTGTTTGAAGGGATTTCTTAATGGTTGTTTGCTAGAAGTATAGACTAGTATAATATTTGTCAGAAAATACATTTAAGAGAGGTTAGCTGTTTCTCTTAAATATTACTACTCTAAACTTTTATCAGCTGCTGATTTCCAGACAAATTTCTAATTTATAACTTTATCTTTCAGTTGTCACTCAGCCCAGTCCATCAGTTTCTCAGCCCAGTTCTTCTCAAAGTGAAGAAAAAGCTCCTGAGTTGCCCAAACCAAAGAAGAACAGATGTTTTATGTGTAGAAAGAAAGTTGGCCTTACAGGTATTAACACAATTCATATCTTAAAAGAGTCACTACAAAAGGAACTATTTGGCTTTACACATTAAAAAAAAATATTCTAAAATTTCCAGAAAGGATTGGCTAATGGGTTAAGAAGTTAGATTTAATTCCCATCCACTTTAAATGTTGGCCTAGTTACGTAATTATCATTAACACCCACCATCACCCCACACCCCCCCAGGCCTTCTGAATTATTTTTCTTACTTGGACTCTCCCTTTTGATGCCGTCCTTTGATACTGAGCAATAGCTGAGCAGCAGCAGTGAACACCTACTTGGATCCAGGAATGAAGTGGTCTAGGTGTTTACACAGAAGTGTGTGGTTGGTTAGGTAGTTTTCACTTGGAGATGCTCCTGTGTGGTGTGATAAGGCTGCATTGTGAATTCAAGTCATCCTAATTCTAGAACCTACAATTTGAGGCCAGCCTGGTCTGCAGAGTGAGTTCCAGGACAGCCAGAGCTATACAGAGAAACTTGTCTCAAAAAAACAAAAAACAACAACAAAAATTCTATCGAATTGTCAGGAGCTGTTTTTCATAAAGCATTGAAAATCAGTTTCTTTTCTATACAGTGACTTGACCGATTTCCCCTTCCCAACACCCCCCCCCTCCCCCCAATTACTACAAGTTGCCAAGTGATTCCTTTTGTCTGTGCAGGGTTTGACTGCCGATGTGGAAATTTGTTTTGTGGACTTCACCGTTACTCTGACAAGCACAACTGTCCATATGATTACAAAGCAGAAGCTGCAGCAAAAATCAGAAAAGAAAATCCAGTTGTTGTGGCTGAAAAAATCCAGAGAATATAAAATTACTACATGTGAAGAGACTGAAACTTTGTTTTTATTTTAATATATCGTAGGAAAACATTAAAGAGCAGATGCATGGCCATTTTCCTTTGATGTTCTCCAGAGTTTTGCTTTATACTTGTCTGTCATATAATTGATCTTTTAGGATGTTTGGGTGTTTGTTACAGGCAGAATTGGATAGATACAGCCCTACAAATGTATATGCCCTCCCCTCAGTAAAATTGGACAAAAATATGCACAACAAATTGAAATACACATATACTAGGAACAAAATTTAGTTCCACGTGCCAAACTAAAGGAATGAAATCTCTGCATGTTTGCAGCATATCTGCCTTTTGGGAATGTAATCAAGGTATAATCTTTGGCTAGTGTTATGTGCCTGTACTTAAAAAAAAAAAAATGGTACACCAGAAAAGGACTGGCAGTCTACTACCATAGTCAAACTTCACCTTAATTTCGACATGACTTTTGGAAGCAGGAAGAAAGCTACAAAACTGGTATTTGGTACCATGTGTGAGCCTGGTTAAATTGGTCTTCTAAAAGCTGTCAATTAGGACATTCTGCGAAAGGTAACATCACAACTGGTTCTAAGTCAAACCATCAAGTCAACAGCAGGGTGCCTGAGATAATCTTGGAAGCTTATTGTGCTGGCCTGCACCAGAAGATATCTGCATTCTCATTACTAAAATTGTAGCACAGAACTGCACTAGGATTTGTTTACAAGGAGAAATTAAACTCTGTTTGGTTTTCACATATAGCAGCTCTGTTAAATAACATGCATCTGAATTTTAAGTTGCAAAGGTATCTGAACAGTTAATTTTTCATGTGCATCTTTTGTTGAATGTTTTGGTTCAAGAAAGAATGTTTAAAGCTTTTTAAAGACTTCAGTTCTTAATGTAACTGTACCCTTCTGCATGGAAAATCATAACCAACATGGCTGCAGTAGACTTCTTTAGTGGTATCCAGCACCACTTGCAGAGGGCTGCTTTATCATATTGTACTTGGGTGTAGGACTCTAGTGTTCTTGGGTGTATTGCATGGGCTGCATTATCTACAGCATTGTACAATAACAACTAGAAAAGGCGGTATACTTCACTGATGCTTGTCTGGTAATATCACTTCTGTGTTAAAATGGAAGGTTTTTTGTGATGTATGAAACTTGTGTTTTTTATATATAAATGAGTATAGTTAGATTAGTGTTGTGGTAATGCCTGTTTTCATCTGTAAATAGTTAAGTATGTACACAACAAGGCACTACTTCTGATTTTTGCAGTGTTCAGTCCTAGTTTTTCTTTATTAAAACATTGAGTTTTGCTTCAATTTTATGTACCTTAGTTCTAAGTTAGATTTGCAGATGTGTACAGATAGTTCATATTTATGTATTGCACATAATCATGCTATTCAGCATTGATGCTATATTGTATTATGTAAATAATAAAAGCAGTGTACAGAGGGAGACTTCTTGTTTATTGGGTTTTTAAGTCTTAGACACCTAAATAGGGAAAATAGGAAAGTTTTCATATTCAAATTTATTTCATATAGCTTTGTATTGCAGTTGTTTTGCATGATCATTCTTGAGTTCAGTCATGGGAATGCCATGAGCTGGTCATGAATCTTAAGTGTGGCATATGATAGGCAAATTTTGAAGAGTGAGTAGGCACCATTAATATGAAGTGGTCCTAAAATATGAAAAAGGAATGAAATTTAAATAATGCTTTACCCCGCTCCTATGTTGTGTTTGTCTGGTTAAATAATCCTGAATGAGAATGTAGGTAGTTTTGTTTTAAACAGCAGCAGTTACTTTATTCTGTAGGGTTTTGGATATGATGTAGAGAGGAGAAAACCTAATTCAATGCAGGTATTGTGCTTAGATGAAATATTAAATGCTCCAGACCACCTAAAGTCAAGAATAGAACCATTGCTTTTCAGAGGTGACTTTAGAGCAGAAATAATGTGATTCGTGTCCACCCACTCTTGAATACAATTAAATGAAGTATAAATGTTTGACAAAATCCATGTATTGAACAGTAGTAACCCCCCTCAGTCTGCGGGGTATTGCATTGGTTGAGTTGAAAATGAGGCGTTTTAAAGAAAACTTGTTTTAAAATGACTACTGTCCACAGGTGTCAACAAATGCTTGATGCTTTACTGTTTTTTTGTTTGTTGGACTGAACCAAAAGTCTCATGCATGCTAAAGGAAGTGCTCTTTTGAGTGTCGTGTGGGAGTTAATGGTAGACTCTTGCTCTCTCCTCAGTGTGTGAACGCTTCAGTATACAATAGTGATTGTATAATCATATTTTGGGGCAGAGAGTGATGTTGGGGTCCTAACCCTAGTTCACAGTGCAGCCTAAGTTACCCTATTCCTTGTGATCCTGCCTTAGCTTGCAGAGTCCTAAAGTTATAGGAATGAGCTCTTGACTATACAAACACACACACAGGATTTGGCTTTACATAATTTGTCAGGAACGTTCACCAGGGAGAATAATTTCAGTGTGTAAGGCACCAGGGGAGATTTGAGTTCTTCCTAGACTCTTGGACTTAGAAAGTGTGTCTCATTCCAGACTGAGTTAGCTGCTATGCACATTGAAATTAAGTGTTAGGTAAATAGGGAGGTCTTTGCATGTAATCTAGTGGGTCTCACCTGGAAAGCTTGGGCTTCTAAAGCAGTGAATGGTTAGCAAAACTAGGCTGGCTTTGTTTTTTGTGGTGCTAAGGATCCTAAACCACACTGCCCTGCTTCAGATAACACCTAATTCAGGAATATCAAGAAAGCACTTAAAATGGTTCTGCTACCATACCACTACTTGCTAGTTACTTTCTCAGGATGAGTCTTAGAACTTGAATGAAACAATGAATTTGGTTGCCTGAAGCTACCTTAGAGGCCAAGATCTGTAGCTTTGTTTTTGATCTTGAAATGGACTCCCTTTGTACCCTAGGCTGGTCTTGAACTGGTGGTAATCATGTTTGAGACTGCCAACTGTAGTTGTAACAGCCAGGCTGTCTTAGACTCCCACCATCAGCATTTTAAGTGTTGAGTTACAGATGTGAGCTGCCATGCCTCACTTAAGATCTCTAACTTTCACATAAAGTAATTGGAGGTGTTCTTCTGAGTTAGGTTTTCTTGAAAGATGTCTACATTAAAGTTCCTGTTAACTCTGGACAGGGAAATGCCAATTAAAATAGCAAAATGCTAATCATCTGGCTTTGTTTTTATATGTTCTTAGGGTTTCAATATGGATATATGAAATTTCAGTTTGTCCCATATCCACCACGTGAAATGTGTGTATTTTAGTTCTTTATTCTCTGTAAATACCTGCTTATTATGTACAAATTCATGTGTCTTCATTTGAAATAATTCTTAAAGTGGGTGCCATCTGTAGTATTAGGTCTTAGCTTTGGAGAGGTAACTCAGCAACTGGCTGTGCTTGGTGCTCTTCCTTAGGAACTCCTAACACTTAGGACACACTACACATGGCTGCCACCAAGCCTAACCTGGACTTGATCCCCAGGACCCAGAGAACTGCTTATCCTTTGACTTGTATGCAAGCATTCACAATATAAAACTAAAACTTGCGAGTCCTGTTTTTATATTCCCTTAGACTACATTTCTTTCTGTCCAAGTAAAAATGAGTTTTGTAGAGTAAATGTAAATCCATCTTGATCATGGCAGCTAGGTGCGCTTCTTTTTAGAAGAGATGCATTCTTCACATGTCAGGTTTGAGGCAGGGTCCACATATACTCATGGCTGTCCTGGACCTGTCCATGTAAGCTGGGCTATTAATTTTGAGATTAGAATGGTGAGTGCTGGAATTAAAGGTGCGGGCCACATGAGATACTTATTAGTACCAAGCTGAAGAAAATTTTAAATTACTTTTAAGAAAATTGATACTCTTGAATATTTCCTTCAGATTTTGTTTGCAAAAAGAATTTCTAGGTTTTAGCTAGGCATCTAGGGCTTTGACCTTCTAATTCCTGCACTCCAGAATGAGGATGGCAGCAAGTTTCAAGCCAGCCTGGTTTGTTGTAGGAAGCCTTTATGATTTGGGGTTATTTGTATCTGGGGTGGCGAAACATACAAAAGCAGTTCCATAGTTAATTTGCTAGTTTACTCAGAATTAATAGGAAATCTTTCTAGTATATTTCAAAGTTCAGTCAAGGGCAGGAACTGTTAATCAAAGTCTCCGAGTGTGTGTGTGTGTCAGCACTGGCTCAAACTGAATTTCTCAAGCAGCCTGTGTGTAAAACCCATGGCAAATTTAAGTTCACTGGCCTTTATTGCACACTTGTGTTTTCTTGTTCCTCCATCACTAAAGATTGATTCAAACATATAGGTGATGACAATGCTTGAGGCTGTCTGTTGTGTCACATTTTTGTAGTTTTATGAAAGCCTTAGGTTTTGGTTTTGGTTTTAATTCTTTGTCCACACCGATGAGAAAAGTACTTCACCAGAATGGTATTTCTCGAGGAAGCCCCACCTAGGACTTAGGGCATATATCTAATATAACTATATAAACTATATAGTGTACTAAGTGGCTTCTGACATTAAGCTTTGGGGTTATTGTTACTGTAAAGCCATTCTGCAGTAGAAACGTATTAAAGAATGGTTACTCTGCTATTTGTGTTACACATTATACAGAGGTAAACTAGATACTTTTAGAGTGCCATCTTTAGTTATTCAGTTAACATAAATATTAGATTGTGTTGAATATCTAGGGTCACAACAGTTTTAACACTCCTAGATATATATCAGAAATATGAGAAAAAATTGTCAGGTGATACCTATTTGAAACATGTTCAATCTACATATTGTGGTGTTGGCATGGCTTTTAAGCATTGGGTTGATCAAGAGAATAAGGCTTTGCGGTGAATTAAAGAGTAGCTTATCAATTGTTACTTAATAAATTGAGATCTGTAATTAGCAGGCAGCCTGCATTATAACTGGTGTTCCTGCTGTGTAAAACATAAGGACTATGTAATTCAATACTAAGAGGATTATACAAGTAAATACTAGATGAAAAATTATAAAAGAGGGTTATACTATTACATTCCTGGAGTGCTAGAACCAGGATATGAAATAGAAAGGTCAAAGTAAGATTGCCTTTATTTAATCAACCCTCATCTGGCTCTATCTCCCCTCAAATTTTGTTCAGAATTTTCTTAAAAGGTTTTCTGTGGTTTTAATCAGAATACTAGTAATTTAAATTTTTTCCATGTTAAAGCCATGGTTGTTTTTTAATTTGGTTCTTCCAACACAATTTATTCAATTTTACTTAACTTCTACCAGGTCTGGTTTAGGCTTAGCAAAATGCAGTGTGTTGAAGCAAAACTTAGAAATGGTGGGAATTTGCTTACCCTAGGGAACAGGTCATGTTCAGACTAGAGCACCCAGCACTGCATGAGTTCAGTTGATGCTTTTAAAGGCCGTACCTTCTTGGAAGGGATGATAATGCATGGCCATAGCCATGCCATGAGCTACAGTTACTGAAAACATCAGGAGCAAGTTGGTTAGGCTGACTTCCCACTATCTAGCAGGGAACAAATGCTGTGGTGTCTAAGTGCTGAGGTAGCCTAAATTATATTCTAGCCAAACTAGAGTTTTTCTGACCATCTTCTGGAGTAGGGAGGGTGTTTTTAAAAAGATCTCTATTAAAGTATACCAGGAGGGACACTATATTTATTATATACTTATGGTTATTATAGGGCTAATAACCAAAAAAAAGAACATTTTAAAATTTACTTACTCAATATACTGTTAACTGAGAAGGTTTGTACAATGTTTTTAATTCCTTATACAGGTGCTGAAATAGAAATTTAAGTATATATGTAACTTTAAATTTCTTGATAACCACATCCTAAATAATAAAAAGGGTGAAATTAGTTTTTGTGTATTTTTACTTAGCCCAGTATATCCAAAGTCATATCAGTATCCCAGCACTTGGGAGACAGTAGGCAGATCTCTTGTCTGTTTGAGGCCATCTTGGTTTATATGAGTCCCAGGCCAGGCTGAGCTGCACAGTGAGATTTTACCTAAAAATAAAGCCTGTGACTGCTTAACTTAAGTTACTTCCTCTTTTGCACCTTAGTGCCTTCATCTGTATAGATTAAGTGATGGTGTGGTTAATGGGTTGAGTAGCAAACGCACTATTAAATGTAGTTAAAATGTAGTAAGAATTTACTATGTCTCTTTAAAATTGACATAAACACACACATACATATATTTGTCTGTGTTTGTGTGGGTATATATTATGTTCAAGTGTACTCAGAGGCCAGAAGAGGGGGTTGGATCCCATGAAACAGAGTCACAGGTCTTGTGAGTCATCTCATATGGCTGCTGGGAGCCAAACGTGGGTCCTCTGGAGGAACTGAAAGTGTTCTTAACTACTGAGCCATCCCTTCACCACCCCCTTGCCCCAAAATACCCACCCCCCCCCCCAAAAAAAAAAAAGAAATAGAAGGTCTTTCTGTGTAGCTGAGGCTGACTTCAAACTCACTGGCCAGCAGCCTCGGCCTTGGCAGTGCTGGTATTAAGACATGCATCACCTTACCTGGCTTTTCACATGACTTTAAACATAGCTAGGAACCTCTGCAAAAGGCCCGTTCACGGGTTGTTTAGGGGGCTGCCTGATTATGGCAGCTGGGATGTAATAGTCAGTCTTTGCCGCTGAACTAAAATTATTGTAGTAGAATGAAAATGGAATCCCACCACTAGGCTTTCTGCTATGCTTGCTGTTCTTAAGCTGGAGTCTATAAGTCAGTGAAATTACATTCTCTATTTGGTGTGTTTCTTGTTGCTGAAATTGCATTCTATATTCGGTGTGTGTGTGTGTGTGTGTGTGTGTGTGTGTGTGTGTGTGACACACACACACATAATATATTTTTTTTCAGAGACAGAAGCTTAGTAGTACCTTTTCTCTGTGTTTTAGGTAACAAGAATGGCTGTGTAGGTTGATGGAGAACATTCATTGATAAGGCACAAAAATAGCAAACTAGTTGACCAGGCCTTGTGGCACACGTCTTTAATCCCGGCACTCTTAATCAGGAGTTAGAAGAAAATGGGTCACTATGAGGTTGAGGCCACCCTGGTGTACACAGTGAGTTCCAGTCTAGCGAAAGACTATAAAATCATACCCTGTCTCACAAACAAACAACAACAACAAAACGTCATCATCTTTCTGTTACTGGGAGAGGTTTCCTCTGACCACAACAAGATGTTATTCTCGAACTATGTCCTGGAGCCATGGCAGCTAGAGTAGACTAATACAGTGGGAACCAGATCTTTGATAATGGGTCAGAAGACCCTGCCCTGGATTCAAGGTATTACTTCTCCCCATCTTAACAACTGATCTTATGAGATGTTAGACTACATAGAGAAGTAAAATACAACAGGGCTCTGTGAGTTTGCATCCATGCTGAGGTGGGACTTTGCTGTGATGCATCTGTTGGCAGGATTACCCGCACACCTGTAAGTACCCCACACCTGTGCTCTGTAAGAAAGCACAAGAAACTCATTGTTCCCACCAAGTTGAACTTTGGTGAAGTTATGTTTCAGTTTGCTGGTGATAGCCATTAGGGTGTTTGGACTTTCACTTGTGTCTCCCCAGGAAATGGTAACACTTGCCTCTACTCATAGTGGCTGTGGTGGTTTGACAGAGAATGGCCCCTGTAGGCTCACATGCTTGAATGTTTGGGCCCCAGTTAGTGGAACTGTTGGGGAAAAATTAAGAAGTGTTACCTTATTGGATGAGGTGTGACCTTGTGGGGTGGGAGAGATGTCAATGGGAGTAAGCTATAGCTATTCCAGGCCCAGTCTCACTCTTTCTAATTCCATCTTGTAGATAAGATAACAGCTATTGTTCCAGCCCCCAGTTGGGTGCTTTTCTTTAAGATTTATTTATTATATATGTAAATACACTGTAGCTGTCTTCAGACACCCCAGAAGAGGGCATCAGATCTCATTAGGGATGGTCGTGAGCCACCATGTGGTTGCTGGGATTTGAACTCAGAACCTTTGGAAGAGCAGTCAGTGCTCTTAACCGCTTAGCCGTCTCTTCAGCCCGGGTGCTTTTCCTTATAACTTACCTTGGTCTTGGTGTTTCTTCACAGCAGTAGAACAGTTCCTATGACTGTGACACATGCCTGAAATCCAGCACTCAAGAGGTAGAGGCAGGAGGATTGTCACAAGTTTGAATCTACATGGTCTGTATGGCAAGTTCCAATCCATCTAGGGCTACATAGTGAGATCCTCTCAAAAGAGCAACTCTTCCTCCTCCTCCTCCCATTCTCCCTCTTCCCCTTCCTTCCGCTCCTCCCCTCCCTCCCCCTCCTCCTCCTCACCTTCATCCTCATGATCATTTTGCCTTGCCATTTTCCTGATGTCCCTTTTCTATTACTCCTCTCAAACACAGACTATGGTCTGACTTTGCTTAGCAAGTATTTCTACACCAAGCATGTGAGTTACACATTTGTCTTAACCTTTAAAGTCCAAATGTTTTACTATTTTCCTAGCTGAAATTGTATGATGGACAAAATGAATTCCCCCTATACTGCTGTTTCCATGGCTGAAATAGTAGAGAGGTTCCGTCTTAGGCTAGTTAGAACAGAGGTATGTTAGCATCATCGCCCCTCTTTTGATGGATAATTCTAGTTGTTCTTGCATCCCAAACTACCATTGCAGGAGAGAGAGAAATCTTAGAATCAATCTTTGACGCTTTTCTAATCCTTCTAATCCTTTCTAATCCTTTGATCCAAACACAAGCTTGATGAGGATTGTTTAAGCCATATTGAAGAATGGAAAGGTAGCTTAGATATCTTAATGAACTCATTCTCAAACCAAACTTCACTGATCACTGAAATCAACTGGAGAGTTAAAAATAACCACACGTGCATGTGTGAGTACTTTTGGATCTTAGTTTATTCTCAGTGTATCAAAATACGCATATATAATCTGAATTTTTTTCACTGTCCTTTGTGATTTTGTCAAGCAGCCATAGGAAACAACTGTTTTGAAATATGTTTGCTTTCTTCAAGAAAAGAGACTTAGACAATAAAAAGAGAGGTGGTTAAGCAGTCCAGAGAGGCTCAATTCCTTACATGTGGTCCCCAGTGGCAGCAGTGTTAGGAAATGGGGCAACAAGAGATGCTGGGATCATGAAGAGTCTGACCTCATCGAGAATTAACAAACTGATGCTGGAAGGATTAGAAGGCAGTAGAAGTTATAGGAAGTAGGCTCTGCTGAAAGTAAGCAGGACTGGGGCACCATCAAAGGGTATAAAACTTTCCTCTGGTCTCTTGATTTCTCTCTGAAAGACACACACACACACACACACACACACACACACACACACACACACAAAGAGCCGTTGATTTCTCTCTGAAAGACACACACACACACACACACACACACACACACACACACAGAGAGAGAGAGAGAGAGAGAGAGAGAGAGAGAGAGAGAGAGAGAGAGAGAGAGCCGTATAGTTAATTTGCCTTAAGCAGCTCAATGGTGGGGCCACTCTCAAACCTCCATGCAGCTAGCACACTCTCCCTCTATATTACTTACTAAAACCTATATTCCACCCTGGCCTGCAGCCCTCCTGGGGCCCGATCCCTGACTCTTACATGTTGGCTTCCTCTCTAGCCTGCACTTCTCAGGCCTGACCTTTCTGACTTCCCAGCATGGCGATTTTCCTTCTTCTCCAGTCCCCTTGCTCACAAATCCGAAAGTCCTGCCTCTGTCTTCCTGCCCAGCTATTGGCTGTCAGCAACTTTATTCACCAATCAGAACCAGCTGGGGGGCAGGGACCCGCAGCATCTTACGTGCAGGATTCTTGTGCAGATTTGGGAACCCAAATAACATAATACAAGCATTAAACCAAATCCACAATAGAAGCTGCCTATAAAAAGGACTTGTGATGTTTTGCTAGAGCTGAGGCTTGAGAGAACGCATCGTGTTTGGGAACGGTATGCATAGAACCCAACAGACAGCTGACAGTGCTGTATGGTATGGGTTCACCTCGTCACTCTCTGCTGATCATCATTTGTCATGCTTAGTAGATGAAAATGCACCAAAGAACTTGTGGTGGTGTTCTGGCCACTTCTTGCCACTTCTGTGGACTCAGACCAATTCGCAGAGCCTTGTGGTTTCTTCTGGATGGAACTGCCATTGCTGATTTGTGAATGGCGTTTGTGAGTGGATCAAGCTACCACTTGCTGATTCATGTGAACTGAACTGCTGATGTCCTGACAACACAGATTGGATTCACCTCAAAGAACTATTTCTAAATAGATCCACATATTCTTTGCCATATTAACCTTTCCTTTCCACTACCTCTGGTGATGGTGGGCTGGAAAGAAGGTTAAAGCATTGAAGTACACTTATTAAAGTGGGTATTGAAAAATATACCCCAATGAGTAACCACTCATTTCACCCAATTGTTTACTGGTACCCTCTTATTTACCATCCTTAAAAGAAAGTTACATAAAGCTTTTAGGCACTTCCGCAATCCCACCACACATGCCCACCTTCAGGAAAGGGGTTAAGGAGAGACATTGGGAATAGAGATTCACTTTTCTGACTCACTGTTTTAAAATCTGAGTGAGAATCTAGGGCAAGGAAGTCAGAGAGTCCCAGCATCCTACTTCTGAATCTCCCTGGAACAACTGCACACTCCTATTCAAAGTAACTTTAGACCAGCAAGCACCTTTTTAATTGGCTGTAAATCCATGATCAAAAGATCCAGGACTAACAAGAAAGCACAACTGGTAAAGATACCTGCCACCATGAATGGCCATCTGAGTTTAATCCCTGGACTCTACCTGGTATAACAGAATCATATAGGAAAGTATGTTTCATGTCTCATTGAGAAATGTAGTAGAAAATAAATCAAGGACCTTGAAATTCAATAGGTCAATCCTTCTCTTTAGATATAATATATAGGGAGTTTGGGAAAAGTTGTATAATACTTTTGTTTTCCTGATACCAAGGGTACTTAAACAAGACAACCAGTGTTCTAAACTTAGTCAAGTGAAACAATATTCAAAGAATTCAGCACATATCAGAATGGACACTGATACTCAAATGCCACAGACCCTCTAGATCCCTCGTCTGCGAGGAACGGGATTTCTTAGGCAGATGGGCAAAGAAGTCGGATGAAAATGACAATCAGCCACACACAAGAGAGGTGTTGAATCTGAATGTAATTTTTCAGTCGAGCATCAGACTTTTATAATACAGAATAAATTGCAGAACAAGGCACATTGAATTTTTCCAGGTGCAAAAGGAGTGACTTCAAAAGGAACCAGATAAATGTATAACACTAGAGATTAGCACAGATGCAAGGAGTGACTACAAAGGGAATTTGTAGGAACCAGATAAATGTTTACATTAGAGATTAGCACTTTCTGCCAGGCAAGAGTTTTACACTTAGAGTTAATAGCCCCAGGGTAGTTAACTCTTGACACGCCTCAAGAATAATGTAGTGTCACTGACCCCAAAATTCTCTAGGCCTCGTTAATTCTTATCTATATCTGAAGACTATCCATTTTCAGTATAGTATACTAATTTGCTCTTGGCATGAAATGTAGTCTGTAATACGAATTTCTATCTCAGTGAGAATATTAGACTCTATCTGTAAACAGCTGAGTAAAATGGCAAGTGCTTAATTGTTTACTGAATGGGTTAAGCTCCTTGCTGCTATCTGGAATCTAAGAACACTGGGAAAAGGCTTTAGCTATGTTAGAATACAATCTTAAACGGCATTTACTATAAGGTGATGCTTAATAGAGTGCACGTGAATCTATACACTAGATTAATGTGGTGGAAATTTGAATATAATGGGTTAGGGAAAGAGATGCCATAACTCTGGGAGGAAAATTTCCCTGGACTCTTATCCTCATGAAACAGCTTCCAGGCTTTTTGCCTGACAAACCGATCCAAACTGGAGAGTTGGCTTTCGCCAGAATATCCAGGAGGAGAGTCCTAGAAATTCATTTCTCATGAGCAGCTTTTTGGCATTTCTGCCTCACAAGCTGACTCCACCAGAGTGCCCTGACACTCAAACATTTCACACACACCCCACTACCTGGTACTGAACCTAGCACTGGCTAGGCTAATGCTCTACCGCTGAACTAAATCTCACAACCCAATTCACATTTTTTTTATCATAAGTTTCACTCTCTGACCCAAAGTTACCTCAGTCGAGTAAAGAAGTACCTGAGCTAGAAAAGAGTATGAAAGACATGAAAGTCAAACTACTGCACTGATAATTGAGTGAGCAGAATAGTGTCCTTTCTGTGGAAGAGAAAGACATAACTGTTGACATCATCCTTAGAAGTGAGGACTCTAAAACTTACCTAAAATGAGATGAACAGCATGGATGAAATAGGTCGTCAGCTATAGCTCAAGATCAGCAGAATTACCAGGTCGGGAAAAATGAAGACCTCAGCAAGCTGTTTGGAAGGGTCCATAAACATCTCCTTCAAAAAGCAGCAAACGTTAGAAAGTAGTTTACAAAATGGCAAATATAGACAAAATAGTCTGAATGACCACTTTCCAAGTAATAGAGTTTTTTCTTAGAGAGAAATATAATAATGGGGACTTACAGAGGAAACACAGCACTGAGCTACTAGGCTGTTGACATGACTGTCTGAATAGTATTCTAGTTTTCTTTTATCGGGGCATAGTGTGTGTGTGTGTGTGTGTGTGTGTGTGTGTGTGTGTGTACATGTATATGCAAGTCACATGTGTGAATATGCATTGAAGAAGCCATAAATTGATACTGAGTGTGTTCCTTCATTGCTTCCCACTTTCTTCTATTGAGGCAGTCTTTCAGTGAACCGGAAGCTTACAATTTGGTTTCATCAACTGACCAAAAAGCTCCAGACACTTGCCTCAGACACTCACCTGGCGTCACTCTCCCGTTTTAGAGTTATAGATACGTATTTGTTGGGGAATTTGAGCATCATGCATGCATGATAATGAACACTTTACTAACTGAGCCATCTTCCCACACCTCTTCTTAGAAAAGTCTACCATGTTGGGTTTTTTGTTGTTGTTGTTGTTTTGTTTTGTTTTTTTTAAAGATTTATTTATTTATTTATTTATATGTAGGTACACTGTAGCTATCCTCAGATACTCCAGAAGAGGGCATCAGATTTTGTTACGGTTGTGGGCCACCATGTGGTTGCTGGGATTTGAACTCTGGACCTTCGGAAAAGCAGTTGGTGCTCTTAACCACTGAGCCATCTCGCCAGCCCCTACCATGTTGTTTTAACATGACAGACTTAGTATGACATTTTCTACCTAGACTAACAAAACTGGCCACTGACATTCTTAGAAATCATTTTATCTAGTCCATTAGGAGAAGCCTAGAAATTGAGACCTGTAAAACTAAATTATATTTTCCTGATGTAATTAACATCTCTGAGGCTTACTGCCTGCTTCTGATAACCTAGGCCTAGTCCTGGAAGCATCTAACCTCCGTAAAATCTAATCGAGGCCTAGAATGTTTTTGGCCTCTGAGACTTGCTGCTGAATAAGCTCACTCTTGCTCCCTCTTTCTGAGCTCTGGCTGCCTGGTCAACTCAGCTGTTCTGGGTCTGGGTCAAGCTCCTCTCTAAGCTGACTGATTCACTCTGGCTTCTCTCAGCTTCTCCTGACTAGTTCTGCTTGGCCTCATACTAATTTTGGCAAAACTCTTCTGGTAAAACGGCTTCCTCTCTCCTTTGTCTCTCTGCTACTCTGCTCTCTTATGTAGCTTCCTTTCCTCTCTCTTTTCTCGAGAGTTGGGCATAGCCTTTTCTTTCAAAACTTTCTCTGATTTGTCACTCCATCTGCCACTCAATAAGACATCACTTTCAAACATATAGAAGGAAACTGATGCCTCCTTCTACAAATTAACTTTACCTTCATTATTTGGGATTAAAAGTATGTACTAAGAGTGTCTGCATTCTAGCCAGAGAGATTAAAGCTGTGTGCTAAGGCTGAGCCACAATACAACTAGAAATGGATTTTTCCAGTAAACAACGCAATCTCAGCATGTACAGAGTGAACATATATCCTGCAACAGAAACCAACATTTATTCATCTCCTTAGCAGTGTTAGGACAACAATAGAATGCTTTTAAAAGCAATTAGTTACATATTCAAGTAGTCAGAACCCCATTATAATATCAGTTTACTGTACAGTGAGTCGACAGTGATCTGGCCTCTCACACAGAGCAGATGGATCAAAACTAAATAAACCCCAAAGCAACCTGACGATTAGTTGCTCTTAGAGAGTGATTAGAGTCCAAGGTAGAGTCCTCATGAAAGAGACAATTCCTCTTATAATGGACATTCCAGAGGGTCTAGGGAGTTGGCTTGGTCAGTATGTTTATAGACAGGAGGATCACTGGGGCATGCTCTTAGCTGAATCAAGCTTCCGTAAGAGACCCTGTCTCAAGAAAAAAAAAAAAATACTATGGATAGAAATACAGGAAGACACTGGATCTTGGTTGCAGGCTTCCTAGCAACCAAAAGGGTGGAGAATAAGCTTTTGGTGTTAGAAAGACAGTTCCACTTTACAGTATTTTGTCCTAAATGGCTAAACCAGCTAAGACTGTGTTGGTCCAAGTCAGAAACACCAACTCAATTACAATGCAACTATTTGGCAATTAAAAAAAGAAAAAGGAAACCACTGCATCTCAAGGACCGTAGTTTCATTTTCCCATTTTTCTTCGTCATAGATGATTTCTGGTGACTGTTCTGTACCTTTTAGCTTGTAGCAATATTCTAAAGCAGAAGGTCTTAACAAACCTGACAATGTCAGTGATATTTCCCTTAGAACTGGGAGATAAATGAATGGATGTGCCCTGTACCATCATCATCAAGTCAGTAGTACACTTACTGTCTCCAAAGTTTGCAGCTAAGCAATAGGTATCTCTTGAATTAAAATGAACATTTTGATAACTAGGGGAAGATTAAGAAAAGAATGCAAACAGAATCTTTGACATTGGACGCATTTTTCTTTGGAGTTGGATATTCTAAAGGGCAAGAATTTTCCACTATAGAAAAAAGAAAACATTTATTTACATGTCTTCCACCTCAACTAATTGCTATTCTCCTTACAAACCTCTTGGAATCATCAGTACCTAACAGTACTTTGCACAAAAAAATCCTAAAAATCCCCTCTGTATGTGTTTCTCTCCATTTTTCTGTCTCATTTTGCCAATTGGACGTGTGTCTCTGTGTGTGTGTCTGTGTGTCTGTGTGTATGTGTGGTTGTGTTATCGTGTGTGGTGCATGCATGTATGCACATGTGTGCAGGCATGTACCCGTGCAGGCTCCAGAGGAGGGCAGAGGTTGGAATTAGGATGTTTTCCTCAATTGCTCTTCTTGGTTTTTGAGTCACGGTCTTTCCTGTGTCTGTTTCCCATTGCTAGTGTTGTAGACACATGCTTACACAGCTTTTTATGTGGCTTCTAAGAAAGCTAAACTCAGCTCCTCATACTTCTGCAGCAACATTTTTCCTATTGAGCCATCTCTCCCGAAGCCCTAAACATGACATCTCTTAAAGATGAAATATGTACAATTCATATAGCTACAGATGACCTTAAGACAGCTGAAATTTATTTCCTCCATGTACTGGGGTCTAGAAGTCTGGACTCAAGATGTCAATAGGGTTTATTCCTTCTGCAGGTCAGGGAGACAACCAATTCCATACCTGTATTCCAATTTCTGGCAGTTGTAAATAACTCTTCCTTCCCTCTCTCTCTCCATCTCTGCTCCCATGTTTCCTCTCCCTTCTTCTTTCCTCTCCTTCCTTCCTTTCCTCCCCTCTCTTTCTCCCTTACTCTCTCCTTCCCTTTACTTATGATAAAGATGGAACCTAAAACTAGGACTTCATGCACACCAGGAGAATGGATAGCTGAACTAGAGCCTCAGCCGTGAAGCAATTATCAAAGCTTCGAGACTTGTAGCTGCTGCGTCACTTCAGTCTCTCCCACTGTCTGCATGGCTGTGTTGGTAGTATAGTATGTGTTTGTGGGTGCAGTTATATGTCTCAGTGTGTATTCAGATCTCTTCTTTTTCTGGTTAAGACAAAAGTCAATAGTTTCAGAGTCCACCATACTTTATTTTTTTGTTTTGTTTTTTTGAGACAGGGTTTTTCTGTGTAGCCTTGGCTGTCCTGGAACTCACTTTGTAGACCAGGCTGGCCTCGAACTTAGAAATTCGCCTGCCTCTGCCTCCCAAGTGCTGGGATTAAAGGCATGCGCCACCACGCCTGACCCACCATACTTTAACCTTCAGAGTCTCTGTTTCCAAATAAGATAACACTAACAGGCACTGGGGATTTGAACTTAAGTGTCTCTTTTTGGGAGCCAATCCAACTCATTGCCTAGCCAAGGACTAAAACATATGATCAGGGAATCTTGCTTTAACTATAACAGCAGAATACAATCTAAATGGTTCAGGTAAACTGTAGTTAAGCACTGACACATCAACGGTGGCTACAGACAGAAACCATGCTACCATGTCCCATTCCCTTGACATACTGACTCAATGAAGAAAAAGCAAGCTTCCCTTCAGAAGTACCATGGTGACTATGAAAATATTTTCTATGGTAGGAAGAAATACTGGTGTTCATTTTCAATGTTATTACATACTCGGGATGATTTGGAGAAAAAAAAAAGTGATCTGCGGTTATTTTGCAGAAATATGCTAAGGACTCAAGAAACCAGGGAACACCTTCCATGTTGTACTCTCTGGTTTTTTTGTTTTTAAGAGTAATTTATTTCAGTTATGTGGATATATGTGTGCCCCATGAGTTTATGTGCTCTAAATGTACGCAGGAACCTTGGAGACCAGAAGAAAGTGCTAGAGCCCCTGGAACTGGAGTTGTTAGAGGCAGTTGTGACCTGCCAAGTGGATCATGATAACAGAATCCAGTCTGTTGCAAGAGCAAAAGTCCCACTCCTGCTAAAAGCTCTACTTTAAATCAATAGAACTTTTATTACTTTAGAGGAGGAAAGCAACTATGTGCTCCAAACTTGTGAAACTACCTAATAAAGTTAATATAATATCTGGTACTAGTGAGCTATTGGCTGATTTGTTCATCAAAGGTTATCAATACATAGGAAAAATAAACCGAGAGGGACTTCATCACTTCATGCAATATTTTTTTTTCCCAGAAGGAAAGGTTTGGCTTCAAGAGCAATAGACTCTGAGCCGGGCGTGGTGGCGCACTCCTTTAATCCCAGCATTTGGGAGGCAGAGGCAGGCGGATTTCTGAGTTCGAGGCCAGCCTGGTCTACAAAGTGAGTTCCAGGACAGCCAGGGCTACACAGAGAAACCCTGGCTTTAAAAAAAAAGCGCAATAGGCACATGTTTAGTCAGGTTCCGAATGAAGTGGGATTTCTTATGACAGGTTATTTAACAAACAGCAGATCCCGTGGGACAACTGGAGGGGGTCATTTGTGGACAGTGCAGCTGGGGGAACTCTAAGTAAACCAAGAGAAACAAGAGGGAGAATCATTACTGACAGGCAAAGCAGCCTGCACATAGACCAAGGAGGAATCCAGCCTTCAGGAAGACCCCTGGTTTGACATGAATTTTGAAAAGGACAGAGAATGGAGAGCTTAGCATAGCCAGATCAATGCAACTGTGAATCCCAGCCTGTCAGCTCTGATGCATTTTTAAAACGCTTGTTTTGCCAGGCAGTGGTGGCGCACACCTTTAATCCCAGCACTTGGGAGGCAGAGGCAGGTGGATTTCTGAGTTCGAGGCCAGCCTGGTCTACAGAGTGAGTTCCAGGACAGCCAGGGCTACGCAGAGAAACCCTGTCTCAGAAAACCTAAACAAACAAACAAACAAACAAACAAACAAACAAAGCTTGTTTTATATACCTTTCACCTCTGAAAAATGCCTCAATGAATTTCTGAAAAGAAAAAAGTTCCATGTTTTAAAAATATATGTATGGGGCTGGAGAGATGGCTCAGCAGTTAAGAGCACTGACTGCTCTTCTGAAGGTCCTGAGTTCGAATCCCAGTAACCACACAGTGGCTCACAACCATCTGTAATGAGATCTGATGCCCTCTTCTGGGGTGTCTGAATACAGCTACAGTGTACTTACATATAATAAATAAATCTTTGGGCCAGAGGGAGCTGGGCCGGAGGGAGTGGGACCAGAGAGAGAAGAAAAAGTGTCTGAAGACAGCTACAGTGTACTTACATATAAATAAATCTTAAAAAAATAAATACATATAAAATGTATGTAAGTATGTATTTATGCATGCATGGTATGAGTCAAATTTGTAGCCTTACACATACTGGGCATAATATACTTTTTAGCTGACATAGTAATTATATTTACTATGTCAGTAATTATTTATATTTATTTATAGGATCTATGTGAATTTAGTTAACAGATCAGGGTAATTGGCCCAGCTCTCACCTCTGATGTATTTCTTTATGTTCGGGACATTAAAAAAAAAATCTTCTTTCTCAACAACGTTGAAATATGCACTTAATGGTTATCAAGCATGGTTTTCTTCCTCCCTAATTGCACCCCATGTCCATTGACTATCTATCCCCTTGCCATCCCCTTCCAGGCTGGAGACCTGCAGCAAAGTGCTGTGTGCTTTCCAAACCCTAAGGTGAGAAAAGTTGTCTTTGCTGAGCATGGTAATGGATGCCAGAGGTTAAATGTCATGCTTAAAGGTCTGGGGAAACACTTACCAAACTTCTTAGCAAAAATATAAAGCAAAATAAAAAATAGGAAAAAAATGAAAAACAATCAGGTGCTGATTACAGCTCATTCTTATCTAGGACCCTACTCTCTCAGAACCTTTATTTTTAATATAGTAAAATTCTTTTTTTTTTTTTTGCTATGAAGTCAAGTTAATTTCTTTTAAAACAGTCTATAATTCAGATTTTCTTTTTTTTCCCTATGGATTGATGAGGTAAATTTTACTTTTAGTAATATTTTGTTAAAAGTGTGCAGGAATCAGGGAATGTTGGGGATTAACTGGAAGTAGAGAGGAAATTGAGTAATTCTTTTGGCCAGTTTTGAGGGAGAGAGCTATGATCCTTTGGAAGGCTTATGCACCATGTCTGGAATCATCTAGAAACTCTGGAAGATTTCATTAGAAAGAAACATTTCAGTTGGTAACCAGGATACACTTCGGCTAGAAATCTAAAATTTTTATCTGATCTTTAAACATTTTAGCTTTCTTTCTTATAAATTATTTAGTATGCTTATTTGAAAGGAGAGAATCCTTGTTTTTCTTTTTTGTGATGACTACAAAATAAATACTTCTGTGACAGTTTGATTAATTCATTCTATAGTAAACATATATCAAGATATTGCATTGTATCTCATTAACATGTATTGTTTATTGCTAATAAAAGTAACATTTTCAAAATGGATTTTTAAGTAGTTCCCTGGAGGAAATTGTAGGCTGCTCTGGGGTTTGCCTGAAGCAGTTCTGTGACTCAGAACTGGGTTTTCAGCTTCTTGAATCTGGATATGCTTCACACAGGAACTGATGGCCATGCTTTAGACAGTACTGTGGTTCTGTGGCTCTGTGGTTCCAGAACTCTCTTAACTTTGACAGAATTCAACTCAGGGGCTATGCTCACTGAGCTGTCTAGTGGGGAATTCCTCTTATGGCACAGGGGCACTTACTGTCCTCTGCGATGTCACCATGGACTGTCTTCCTGCCAGGAGGTGACTTTGTTTAGATTTCTCTGCATCATCCACTAACACCTTGTTTTATCTACCTCGAATTTCACCATGGCTCAGTTCTGGTTTGAAAATTCAAGGGTCTGTTCTGAGCATGTCTGCACCCTTGCTTCCAGAAAGAACACACCAACTCTGAGGCAGATGGGGAGGAAGAGAAAGTCAATAGCTCACCAGGCTTCAAGGAAGCCAATAGCTCATCACTCTCCTCAAGTTGTCTAGGATTTTAAAAATAGAAATCTGCTCAGCTCCCCCTCAAAGCTGAAATCCTGTGACCTGTTGAGGCTAAAAACACACTCCTCAAGTGAACGTCTGCTAAGTGATGATATTGGAGTTAGAGCAATCATATTTTGTTAGGCTTTGAGTCTGTTCATCCATAAAGGCCACAACATCATCACACAGACAGTCTTTCTCCTTACAGTTGAGCTCCCCAGATGTGAGAAGCCTTTCACAACTGCCACTCCCAACAATACCACCTTGTCTACTGTGGCACTTCAAGTCTTAAATTCTTCAAAAGGCCCATGTGCTTAGGACTTGATCCTGGCCATGTAAAGCCATTAGGTGACCTTTGGGTAAGCAGGACAAAATTGGCTTATGTTGGGATATGGTGGTCCTGAAGTTCTCTTCTTTTCAATGTCTTGACCACTATGAAGGGTGCACCAACCAGGATGTGCTACCTCACCGTTGGCCCCACAACCATGGGCTAATTAACAATGGACTGACACCTCTGATTGCGTTATCTTTCCACCCGGAAATTGAAACAAACATCTATTCACCCCAGATACTGCCCCAATGACAGTTCTACCAAAGTCCAACTTTGGAAACCTAGGAATTGATTTGTGCTTACCTATAGAGCGTGGGCAAGTTGCCTTTAGGAGTATAGGTTTCTCCAAAATAAATACAGCCTCGTGGCTGTGTCATGGAGTCCCCTCTCAATTAACCCTCCACTCTCCATAGATTCTAGCATCTCCCAATCTCATTTGCAGAAGGGGAAGTGCAGAAAGGAATGATGGTTGGGTTTCCAGATGAGGACCCTTTGACTGCCATTCTATAATGAAATGTCCACAGTTCCATTGTCATCACCATAGACATAGCTACCTCTAGACTGGTCCACTCAATTACTTGCCATAGCTACCAAGCCATGGTAACTCAACTGTAAGATGGCAATGGGGTAAGCATGTTATGCCTGAAAGAAAAGAAACTAAAATCAACTTCTCTCCTTTTAAGTTGATTACCTCAGGTACTTGGTGTAATAACAGGAAGCTGACATATCTACTTTCCCTTTGTCTAAAAGGGGCAGCTTGCCTTCCTTGGGTAGATGCTAAATATTATTCCTACAAGATCCTGATTCCATCTTTCTCCCTCCCCAGCAGGGTCTTTTGGGGCTTTCAGATTAATCAGCTTCCATTTCAGGACCTGGTGCTCCTCTGCTTTCTTCCTGTCAAGCCCCAGGACAAGCCCCACGATACAGCACGTTCCTTCCCTAAGCCTGCGATCACTCGTCTTCCCTTCAGCTGTCAGTGAGAGGCCTTGTTAACCAGCCAATCTTGAAATTCCTCTGAAGACAGATAAGAAACACTTTTGTTCACTAAACAGCTCTCCCAGCCCATTTAAGTCTACCCATTCTGTTGCTTTCTATTTGCTCAAAGCCTTGGATATAGGATGAAGACTGAGTTTCAGTGACAGATGGTGGAGGATAATCTTTCATTTTGTCATAAAGTTAACCCTCTAAGCGGCCTGGAAAAGACTTTCCACTTGGAAAATCAGTGGCTGAATAAGGCATGTTTGTAACCAGATGGGAAGGGGGTGGGGAAAAAGTTCTTCTCAGTTCTTCAAGCTAGAGGGCTTGCATGCCTTTCCTTTTAGGTGAACCTACCTTGCAAGACACTATGACGAATCTGTCCTCTGCAGTCAGATTTATTTGTGAAACCATCAGTGCCTGTGCATGTTAATTAATGATGATTGCACTGTGCTTGAGACCCAGCAATAAATAAGAAAATGAGGCTATTAAAGATAATCCAATAAACAAACCCATGAAATGCTGTCTTCTAGTGCCA